>NW_026862843.1:0-63789 GCF_026571515.1 Ruditapes philippinarum | reverse complement strand
AATGCTAAATGGCACTGCTAAGTTTAAGATTGTTTTAAGATAAGGTTAACGTAATCCCGTCACTGTAAATTGTTTTTTTGGCTTCTTTGGTGATCAAGGACGTAAAATATATTGCACAATTTTAAAATCAAAGTGTGTTAAATAAATTGGAAGCCACTGATAGGGTTAGAAGTGTTATTCTTATCTGGATAATTTTGATCAAGTAAATTAATAACATTTAAAATATATGTAAACAATTCCTCTTACGATCTTATTATATCATATGATCATTGCACCTTTTACGGTATATTAACATCATTCTTTTTAATCTAATTAACTATAGCTTAAAGTTGAATTTTGCAGTAATTATCAAAATTATAAAAAAGATAAAAGTAAAGATAATAAATGCCTTTTTTTCTGAAGAAAACATAACGTCAAAAGCTATAGAATAGCGTTGTTTTTTTATAGATTTGATTATATTCATATTTGATCAACATTTATAGTTATATTAATAAGTTCTAAAGTTACATTTGAAGAAATACGAAACGTGTTATATGCGTGTATAAAGTCTCTTTTTGCAGTTTTAAAATGTGATACTTTATCAAGCAAATGTTTAAAAATAATACCAGAACTATTCTCAGACATAGAATCATTTAAATAAAATAAATATTCTCGACTTACCTAAATTGATGGACGTGATGTGATATACACGCCTGTTCACAAGAACCTTTTCAGTAACCAAGATAGTGTATTGATATTTACGTAAAACTGATAAAAAAAGAAACTAACGTCTTAATATACGTTACAAAGTAATTCTTGGTACAGTTCAGCTGTCACAATTTACAAACATAATTATCCATTTATGCTTAGGCTTGTTGTACTTTACAATGTGACATGTCAAGTAAGTTTTACTCTTGTCGTCTTACATTTCTATTAAGTAATGGTGTCTTAAGTTAAGCTAAACAAGAAGTATCTTTTAAAAAGATGCTCGGCCGAAGTATAACTGTTTAACATGCAAAATGTGTTAATTTTAAGTTTGCAATAAAAAAAAAAGAAAAAAGAAACAATGACATTAAAATCATTTTTTTCTAGATATTAGAAAATACTCATTTTGTAAAGGTTGCAATTGAATTAAAGCATATTCACATTGGTGCTTTTTGAAAGGAGAACAGCTTCGTTTTAAGGTGTTATTTTTACTTGTTTTCCGTTTGACTTTGTATCATTATAAAATAACCTGAAAGTTAAAGAACTATCCTCTTCATGTATATTTTATTTTTGAGCTATCCTTTATTTTCTTTTAAAATGACAGAACTATCCCTTACATTTTATCATAGAGCTATCCTTAAAGTTTTATTTTAGATCTATAACTAAAAGTTGTTTTAGGATGGTTAGAACTCTCCTTTACATTTTATTTTAGAATTACTAATGTGATACACCGATGTCAATTTGTAATTTTAAAATGACCAATGAAAATTCTTCTAATATTTAGGCCTTCCCTGTTAGTTGTACAGGAATTCAAACCTATATCAGACGGACTTCGTCCGAAAAACATCATAAATACAGACAGAAATTCATCGTTTTTCGTATTTGTCACTCTGTTAAAAAATCGTTTCACGCTTTTTTTTCTCATTTTCTCTTAAAAGTGCCAGAGACGCGTTTATTTCTGTTAATAAATTTTGTTTTCGCCATTCAAATAAAAACAAATTGGAACCGAAATTAAATTTGAAAACCTTAGAGAGAAAATAAAACCCAACATAAATCCACTGAGAATGTCTCCATATGAACATTTTGTATTGCATGATGTCTCTTTTTGTGATAACCTTTCAAAGATAAAACCTTGTTTTTTGTACGTGTTAACAATTTGATTTAAACACCATAGATTGATTTCACGACGTGTATGTTCCTTTGATTGACATGAGATGCTAGTTTTTTCATCGACAGCAATTCAATGGAAAATGAATGCCAAGAATAAATATCGCGGATAAATTATATTAATTATTCTTCTACAACATGACATAAACTGATTTACTGTTATCATAAAAAATGAAAGTAAACATACAATTTGAATCGTTTTGTAATTTTTAGTATGAGAAAAAAATACCCATAATAAATGAATATCTTTAATAAAAGTCAAACTAAATTAAATTTTACTTAATGCATTCTTTGGGAATAAGAATAGAATGTAATACATGTATATACATGTATGTCGTTAATAAAATATAAAAAATATAAATTGTAGAAATATTCAAATGTAATAGACACAAAATATTTTACAAAATGTATTGATTAATGTTTTGTGTTTATTCATATACTGCAAGGCGCTACCAGCAACACTCACTGACCAAACATAACACATTTATTCCTTTAGTATGTAAGTGATAATTATTCGTTTTTTGACGTTATTCTTAATTAGATAGTTGCCTTTTTGAAAGGTGAGAAGTGCCATTTAACATGTACTTGTTTTATGTCATAGCGATTTCTTAAATTGTTAATCAATCATGCAGGAAGATTCTTTTTTTTCAAATGTCAACATCAAGTATTGTGAAACACGATTTGTTTTAATCACGAAATCAGATAATATTAGCACTGGTAGCGTGACTTCCTTGTAAGAACATGTAAAGAGAAGAAATTAGAAATAGAAAGCCAATTTCAAAAGTAATCATTTTAGCGATACCACACAGATACTTTTATTGATTGTCCGAGTTTTTGACGATACATTAGTTTCTCGCAACAGGAAAGATCGTGTAACACAAAATAAAAAACAATAACAACAAAAATAACAACAAAATTATGAAGACATTTAATTTAATTCTTGAATAATACTATTTTTCTAAAGAAAATAAAAATTTAATTGAAAACATAAAATTCATGTGTGACAATCACAATGCTTGTTTTAATTAGTTGTTGAAAAAACCCTGCATAATCGTTTTTATTGTCGTAGCCTTTGAGGAATGTATATCTGTATTGTTTCATACTGTTCTGGTTACACTATTGTTTGTGTCCCTCTTTTCTCGTCTACGTTAAGTAGACTTCCCTTTTACCCCTAGTTCTATTGTTTTAATTTTGTCACCCTCCTCCTGAATCTCTAGTATCGTTTAGGTGATGATCCTGTGCGCCCTGTCCTGCTTTAGTTTGGGTCCTCCTATGGCTGCGTTTATTGAACGCCGCCTTTCCTTCTTTATCATAGTTTACTTAAAAGAACATGAAAATATAATATTTCAAAACTCAAACAATAAACTAAAGATAAAACCTTTCCTATCGAACTGAGTAAAAACAATAAAAAGCAAAAAGCTATGGCTTAGGAATGTTTGTTGAAGTTTTTATCGATAAAATTACTAAATGGAAAGTATCGATCTTAGGTGTGATGTCAATAGTCCCTTTAACTAGCCGCAGTTAGATTAGTATCAGTAAAACGGAATCTTAATGATATTAAGTACACCAATTTCTTATTTAAAAAAAAAGCAAATTATACATTTAGATATAGCAAATATAGTGTCAAATGATATGTATATTAAAAGTATTTGCCATTATTATTACTGCAAACAATGGCCTATGGCTGCGTCATCTGTGTTATTTCTTCATACACAAGTCTGGCTAAATATACTTTTATAACAACATGTTATGCACATATGGCTACATCGTCATTATTTGTGCATTTTCTATTAACTTAAAGTCTGGCTAAATATAACAATGTATAATGCACGTATGGCTACATCGTCATGTTATTTTTGTATTTTCTATAAAGTAAAAGTCTGGCTAAATAAACTGTCATAACAATGTATAATGCATGTACGGCTGCATCGTCAATATTTGTGAATTTCCTACAAACGTATGGCTGAATAAACTACAATGACAATGTATAATGTATTATGCACGTATGAAAAATCTAGCTAAGTTTAGTACCATAACAATATGTGACGCACAAATAAAAGAATAGATTTGCTTCTGTATAGAGTTTTTAATTGGCATAGTGTTTCATTAAATACCATTCAACTGCTCTTAAAGTTCTTTTTTGTATTTTGTTTTCATAATTGTTTGTTAAAATGGCATAGATTTATGAGAGAACGATTATGGAAGTTGTAATTGATAGCATAACCATCTTTGAAAGTTAAAACAAGCGAGGTTAATCTTATTTTCTCTTTTTTTATCGCCACAACAGCGTTGTTTGTGACGTCGCCCCGACATTCAATCAGAGATGTTATATAACCGACACTTAAAGATTGTTCAGCACGACGTTATTATTGTGTTTGTTGTATTTTAAGTTTTAACTATTTAGCATTTTCTTTTCGAGTGGTTCCAATATTCCTCCTTGAATACTGAAAATTCACTTATAGGATATGTTGCCTTCTTTTTAAATGTGGCTTTTGACGTCTTTTCTGAGATATACAGGCTTCATAACTGAAACCCCTTTCAATATTCCATTTTGATTAGTTCCGCCCATTGTTTTCTCGTTTAAGGCACACGCATTTTATTACTTGGTGACTATACGCCGCCTTTCATGGAATGACACTACTGTGTCACAGTAAACAATGGGCGGAACTAATTAAAATGGTATTTTGAAAGGGGATCAGAGGTTATGATCCCTGCATATCACGGACAAGACGTCAGAACACAAATTTAAAAAGCAGGCAACATATCCTAAGGGTGATTCAACATTATTCAAGTAGAAATATTGGAACCACCCAACTAGAAAATGCCGAAAAGTTGAAACTAAAAATACCTTAAGCACAAAAATAATGTCGTGCTGAACGGTCTTCAGGGATCGAAAATATAACATCATTGATTAAATGTACATAGGGAGACTTTTTACAGCCGCCACACGGCACAAATAACACGGATGTGACAATAAAATAGATAAATACAGAATCCCTAAAGAAAGCCCAACACGATAAAATTGAAAATGTTGCAGGCTCGGTTTGATTGAGCCTGTTCATGGACGGTACTGGAAAGTACAAGTTACCGTCCACGCCCCCTAGCACCGGCTTAAGCAGAATTCAACATTTAAACATGAACTAGTAAAATTTTGAATTTAGAAACATCCGCAGATGTGTTCATACGGCGGTTATCATGGAACCTTCAATGTGACACTTTCGTGCCATTCCATGAAAAGCGGCGTATGGTCCCCAAGTAATAAAAACCGTGTGCCCTAAAGTCAATATGAATTTACCCTATATAACAAAAGATTGACTGTTAAAATGGTGTTTGACAAACACTTGATATTGGACAATTTAATGATGAATAAATATAAGATGACTGCCCACTCATTTTATAAACTTAACGTTAAATTCTAATGGATACTTATAAAGAAATCCCTTTGGCCACGGGAGATATTTACACTTAATGCAAAGTAATTAAAATTATTAAATTGAAAGCAGTTATGACAGAAAAAAACAACTTATTTTAACTTTCAACTTTTCACTCAATATTTACCTTTCGATGCGCAAACAATATGATGATCAAGATCAACCAGGAAAGTCGGCGTTCACTTTAAATAAACTCATTGCAATTGTTTAATTAATGGTTTTCATGTTTTGTACTCATAAGAAGGCCAAATGTGAAAATACAATAAGATATTTGTTTTGTATATCTTCATTTATTACAATTCTTTGAGCGAGATTATGCTTTTTTCAGCGTCGTTTCAGGACACATTAAGCAAAATGTTTTCTATATTCGACAAGATGCTTGTATCCTAATATAGATACATTTTTAATAAGGCATAAGAAGCGTGATTGAAAGTTTCACCAAATTGTTGACAAGATGCTCACAACAAACGCACGTGCGACATTTCTGAGACAAAAATATATAAGTAGGCTCTCACCCTTGTACAGTGTTCAATTGTAAATGACCCAAAAACAACAACAGTAACATGTGCGAAATGTATTGAATAAAAAAGAGATTTATTTAGATATTTCATCAGTAATGATGAATGTTGCTTTGAGAAAAGTGTCTCTAATAATTGTGACACATGAAGCTCATTATGAAACAAAACAGTATCTGATAAATGTTTCTCAGGAGTTCAAGGTTAAGAAAAAAAATGTAAAAAATATCAAATGAGTTTTCCTATCCCAATTAGAACAGATATTATAAAAAAAGTGTTTCAAACCTTTTTTTTAATTTCCGTAAGTAATTTCCGAAGATAAATGTATTCTTTTCTAGGACTTTCTTTAAACAATCTAGAATTAAAATGACGAGCAATTGTGCTGTATTATATTTATATTGCATTTTGGCAAACGATTGAAAGACAGCATACCCAAGACCGAAATTGTTAATTTGAACACCGCAAATGTTTGGTCGTTAACTAATATAAAAAAACCCAATTGATTTGCAGATATTTCAAAAGTATTAAATTAGGTCATCAGTTGCATTTGTAAGCTAAACACGTTTTAATGAATATACAAGGTCTAGATTAGTTTGGATGTGATTATCAATAGTAGTTTTTCCAACAATGGTAATATAATGCGAAACTCACAAGAGTAGTTGTTAAAATCTTTAAATTCCAGTGGTTATATCAAAGCTTTTTATATATCTTCAAATGTTGTGTCAGAAACGTACAAAGGACTTAATAATATTTAGACGGATTTTGTCCGGTATAATTATTAAATTTAGAGCTTTGAGACATGAAAGATTTATATGGTTCTTGTCATGAAATTAAGTAGAATTTAGATATTTTAATAAGTATCAGTTTCTATTGTTCTTTGGAAATATACATGTGCAAGAACTACATTATTCATGTTTGTTCATATCTTTTTTTACTTGTGAAGTTTCCTTTTATTTTCCTTCATTTATGGTCTATGTTATATATTGAAACAACGTGATATTTACCAAAATGTATATTAAGATATAACAAACAATATGTTTTAAGCACAAGAAATACGTTGTAAAAAAATATTAATTACGTAAAGCACGACTTAGATTAGTTTGAAAATATATAACATGAAGGTGGTACAATTATTAAAAGAAAATAAGTTAATAAATCAAAGATATCAAATCTTACAACATTTTGGATATCTAAATTCTTAATTTCCATTCTGACTAAATTGTTATTATTTTACTGGCAATTATCCGATCATTTCGTTCATTAACGTCAAATCAAAAGTTAAAGTTAAAATGTCAGACGTTTATAAATTGTATAATAAAATGATATTGTATGTTATAAGTAAATCATAAAGACTTTAAAATAGAAAGTTTCAATTAGTAAACAAGGCATTTTTATTGTTCTTTTTAAAGTAATTATATATAGGTGTAATTAAATTACTGCATATAGCACAGCTGTAACTGAATTAAGCATTGATGAAGATAATGGATATAATATCCATTTTAATAAAAGTCACATATTGAAATAGAAGCAAGAAAGAAAATTTTTGCTTAAATTTCAAAATTGAAAATATTAACAATTTTCATAGTCTCTTTTCAAATGTAAAGTTAACACGTTTTGATTACACACAGAGAAGATATGTTATATTTTAAAATACATTTTTCGAATTAAAACAAAAGAGAAAAATGGAAAGAGACAAAATCTACCTAATCAGCAATATTATATGCACCTTATTTAACATAGCTTATGCAGTCTCAGATTAAGCATTTTAGTTAAACTATGTTCGAGATTTCAATATATGTTTTACAATAAACCTATTTTATACAACGATGAGCGTAGTATTTGTTTAAAACATGAACAAGTGTAGCAAAAAATTGTGTAAGTATATAAAATGTATTTTCTTCTTCTACTTTTAGTATGTAATACATATAATTATATATCAATTGTATAAAAATGGTTTAATTAACGGAAATTACCGGAAATAGTAAGATTATATGAGTTAAGAAAACCCCTTGTTCCTCTCTTCTGTCTATATCTACTGTTTTAAGTGTATACAAGTGGATAAAATAACGAAAATATCTCTAATGCTCATATACAAGATGTATCAACACAATGATTAATAGTAGACTTTACAAAACACATAATATATCTAATGATGGTGATCAAAATAAGCTACTATTCATCTTATCATAATACACAGACAGATTATCTAGAAATAACTCACACAACTCCATCCATTTTAAAAAGGGATTATCCACAGATTCCCAATTAAAAATGCCATTTTCAGCTATTTTAGTGGATATTTTAAGATGTATTTTAAGGGAAAAACAACAAAAAGTACATCTGAAAATATATTTTACACAAAATTTATTTCATTTTGTTATAAAAATACAGCATATTATCACAAATAAATCATGATTTGTTCCGCCAGCAGAACATTTAACAGTTCTTTCTGTGTGATAGCAGGAATCCAAAAATGCTAAAATGTTCTGCCGGCGGAACATTAAATAAAAAATAAATTAAGCTATTTTACAAAATAGTTCAGTCTCAAAATGTTCCGCCAGCGGAACATAAGTATGAAAACATGTATTAAAAAGTACTAGGTTATACACATTAGTGATTCTGTTCTGCCGGCGGAACATTTATTAATTACAACATACCACAATTCTAAACAACCTTTGCAAGATTTTGTAACAAATGCATTTCTTAAAGTAAAAATCAAATAAAAGAACTCATTGGAATTGTTCCGCCAGCAGAACAGAAATATGATTCCAGTCCATATGAATGCAAAACTAAGATAGAACCATAAAAAATCCTGTTCCGCCGCCGGAACATTTACTTATAACAACATATCAAAATTCTTAACAACCTTTTTAGGTTTAATCAAAATTATAATTCAGAAAGAATATCATTTAATAAAATTGATTTGAAATTGTTCTGCCGGCGGAACAAAAGTATGATAACATCAATTTAAACATAGGATATAACCATAAGTGATTCTGTTCTGCCGGCGGAACATTTATTTATTACAAGAAAAATCTTAACAACCTTTTAGGTTTAATCAAAAATATAACTCAGAAAGAATATCATTTAATAAAATTGATTTGAAATTGTTCTGCCGGCGGAACATTAGTATGATAACATCAATTTTAACATAGGATATAACCATAAGTGATTCTGTTCTGCCGGCGGAACATTTATTTATTACAAGAAAAATCTTAACAACCTTTTAGGTTTAATCAAAAATATAACTCAGAAAGAATATCATTTAATAAAATTGATTTGAAATTGTTCTGCCGGCGGAACATTAGTATGATAATAACATCAATTTTAACATAGGATATAACCATAAGTGATTCTGTTCTGCCGGCGGAACATTTATTTATTACAAGAAAAATCTTAACAACCTTTTAGGTTTAATCAAAAATATAACTCAGAAAGAATATCATTTAATGAAATTGATTTGAAATTGTTCTGCCGGCGGAACATTAGAATGATAACATCAATTTTAACATAGGATATAACCAAAGGTGATTCTGTTCTGCCGGCGGAACTAATATTTATTACAAAAATAATCTTAACAACCTTTTAAGGTTTAATCAAAAATATAACTCAGAAAGAATATCATTTAATAAAATTGATTTGAAATTGTTCTGCCGGCGGAACATACATTTGATAACATCAATTTAAACATAGGATATCTTATAACCATAAGTGATTCTGTATTGCCGGCGGAACATTTATTTATCACAAATTTAAAATAATCTTAACAACCTTTTTAGGTTTAATCAAAAATATAACTCAGAAAGAATATCATATAATAAAATTGATTTGAAATTGTTCTGCCGGCGGAACATTAGTATGATAACATCAATTTTAACATAGGATATAACCATAAGTGATTCTGTTCTGCCGGCGGAACATTTATTTATTACAAGAAAAATCTTAACAACCTTTTAGGTTTAATCAAAAATATAACTCAGAAAGAATATCATTTAATAAAATTGATTTGAAATTGTTCTGCCGGCGGAACATTAGTATGATAATAACATCAATTTTACCATAGGATATAACCATAAGTGATTCTGTTCTGCCGGCGGAACTAATATTTATTACAAAAATAATCTTAACAACCTTTTAAGGTTTAATCAAAAATATAACTCAGAAAGAATATCATTTAATAAAATTGATTTGAAATTGTTCTGCCGGCGGAACATACATTTGATAACATCAATTTAAACATAGGATATCTTATAACCATAAGTGATTCTGTATTGCCGGCGGAACATTTATTTATCACAAATTTAAAATAATCTTAACAACCTTTTTAGGTTTAATAAAAAATATAACTCAGAAAGAATATCATTTAATAAAATTGATTTGAAATTGTTCTGCCGGCGGAACATAAGTTTGATAACAACAATTTTAACATAGGATATAACCATAAGTGATTCTGTTCTGCCGGCGGAACATTTATTATTACAAGAAAATTCTTAACCTTTTTAGGTTTAATCAAAAATATAATTCAGAAAGAATATCATTTAATTAAATCAATTTGAAATTGTTCTGCTGGCAGAACATAAGTTTGATAACAACAATTTAAACATAGGATATAACCATAAGTGATTCTTTTCTGCAAGAACCAGCAGCTAAAATACCATACTAGATTTTAAGATAAAATTTGTTACAATATTACATAAAGGAAACAACTTCAGAAGGAAGTCTCAACTAACAACTAACATCTATATATTTACTCACAAAAAAAAGAAATTTAGTTTGTTAAATTAATACAGAATCCAACTAATTTTCTCCTAAGTAACTACAATCAACTTAAAGGGTCACTCCACTGAGGTTTTTTGACATGATTGGACTGGAAATAATTTTTCCAGTAAAATGTACCATTTGATGTAGGTTTAGACCACTAATCTTTGTGCAAAATTTCCGATCATTCGCGCACTTAGTTTTTCCAGAATAATAACAAAACAAATGTATTCAAATTGTAAAAAATGACCAAAATGAAAAGCGTTTTAAACCCTTTTCATTCAATTCGGGCTAAGGAAAGCCTAATAATACGATTTTCTATTTATTTCAAAGTATATTTCTTAACTATCTTTGCATATATTTCTGTTTAAAGTGTCCCAGCTCAATTATGTAAGAAATTCAAATGTTATGTTTTTAGGCTTTTAAACCTCAGTGGAGTCCCTTTTTAAGACTGCGAAGCTTAGTCTCAACTACATTTTTGCGACACAATCATTTTAGGTGAATATGAACACTTTAACCATGCTGTAAAATTGGTCATTGATGATAGATATGATCTGTGGTTAACCAACATTTGAAACATTTTATATGGACAATAACTTGGCATTTTGCCAAGAAAACTCTTTTATATGTCTAGTTATAGTAACATATGGCACATTCTGTTTCCTCTTTTTTAGTACTTCAGTATAATAATTTATTATTGAAATTATCCTCATGAAGGTCTTGAAAGACCGAAACCGGTAAATCCTTGAATAAACGTACCAGTTACAAACCATCCAGATGTTTGACATGTGTTCTCTCCTTCTCTTGATTTACTTGTTAAAAATATACATGTATAATCATAAATGATTCTGTTCTGCTGGCAGAAATTTAACTTGTTGCACATGAAGTATAACAAATTCTGAACAACCTTGCAAGATCTTATCAAGCAGTTTTTTCTCTCTTTAATTAACAACATATAATTCATTTGATATTTTTTTCTCCAAAATACCACTGCATCTTCATTTCCAGATAATAAATAACTCACTGTTTGTTTCCGTTTTTCTATTCTTGAAATATCAACAATCTAAAATCTGCCAAAAAGAGAATCCGCTTTAAACCAGGGCAGGTGTCGCTTACTTTTTCCCAAGTCTGCCTTTGTGAAAACAATATTCAAATAACTTTTTACAAATTTGTAGTGCTAAGTCAGGTTTACTTGTTGAGCTCTGTACATGTTTATAATGTATAATTTTTTGTAAAAAGCACCATTTTCTCCAGCCAATCATTTAAACACTATTTGTCTGAGTCCAGATTTGTTATTGCAATAGTTTGTCTTTTTTACAGCAATGTAAGATTAATTTAAGCCCTAACCCAAGCAAAACACCTGGGAGATATGCATGTGGCATGTTCATTTTTTAGTCCTTCCATTAGTTCTTTCTTTGTATAAAATGTACACATTTTCTTAAAAAGAACTATTTTCTCTATCAAATAGTTTTAACAACATTTGTGTGATTCTGTTGCAGATTTGTTTTTGTATTACTATTATTTTTGTAGGTCTTCGCTACATACGCTAAATATAAGGCCCAAAGCCCTAACCCAAGCAAAATGTCCGGTAGAGAAGCCTCAAATGATAAATTTTGTTCATCCATTCTTTTTAGTTGGCCATTGCATCTATCATTTGTGCATCCTTCAATAACTTTTAAAGATCTGGCCTTGTCTCACAATCCGTACAGTGAAGTTTTTTGTTTAAGGAGGTATCTTATCTTCATGCTTATGCCCGACTGGTAAAAATGAAAGGTAGATCTGAAAAAAAAAAACACAAATGATATGAATTAGGTTATCTATCACACTGGCCATAGCTTTTGCATAGCTGTGGGTCCATCGGACAAGGAAAAGTAACAAAGGGCAATAATTCTGTAATTAGTGAAGATGGAGTTAAGGTTCTTATGCACTACACTTCCTCTCAATGTGCTTGACAATTGTATGAAGTTATATTGAATTCCAACCATAAGTCTTCAAGTTACGGTCCGGACAAAAGAAAGCAATGGAAAAGTAACAAAGGGCAATAACTGTAATAACTTTAGGTAGAGTTATGGTTTTTGTGCACTGCACTTCCCCTTATTGTGCTTGACCATTGTATGAAGTTGTTTTGAATTCCAGCTTGTAGTTTTCAAGTTATGCCACGGACAAGGAAAAGTAACAAAGGGCAATAACTCTGTTATTAGTGAAGATGGAGTTATGGTTTTTGTGCACTGCGCTTCCCCTTATTGTGCTTGACCATTGTATGAAGTTGTTTTGAATTCCAACCAGTAGTTTTCAAGTTATACTCCGGACAAGAAAAAGTAACAAAGGGCAATAACTCTGAAATTAGTAAAGATGAAGTTATGGTTTTGTGCACTGCACTTCCCCTTATTGTGCTTGACCATTGTATGAAGTTGTTTTGAATTCCAACCAATAGTTTTCAAGTTATGCTCTCGACAAGGAAAAGTAACAAAGGGCAATAACTCTGTAAATAGTGAAGATGGAGTTATGATGTTTGTGCACTGCACTTCCTCTGAATGTTCTTGACCATTGTATAAAGTTGTATTGAATTCCAACCATTAGTCTTCAAGTTATGCTCTGGACAAGGAAAGTGCAATAATTCCAAAATTAGGCATAACAGAGTTACTGTTCTATGCACTGCACTAAACTAAACAATGTGATCTATCAACCTACAAAGTTTCTTGATGATATCTCATATGATTTCCAAGTTATGTCCCGGACAACTTCAAAAAGTAAAAATAAACAAAGGGCAATAATTCTAGAATTAGACAAGGCAGAGTTATAATTCTTGTGCACTGCACATCTACCCATTGAGATATATCTACCTACAAAGTTTCATGTTGATATCTCTTATAGTTTTACAGCTATCTCCTGGACAAGATTTTTCTAAAAGGGGAGATAATTCAAAAATGAGGCTTATCAGAGTTATGGTTCTTTTGCACTGCACCTCTACTCAATAAGATCTATCTACCTACAATGTTTCATCTTGATATCTCTTATAGTTTTAGAGTTATGTTCCGGACAAAGTTCAAAGAGTTAAAATTTACAAAGGGCAATAACTCCAAAATTAGGACAAAAAGAGTTATTGTTCTTATGCAATGCACATCTACCCATTGAGATCTATTCACCTACAAAGTTTCAAGTTGATATCTCTTATAGTTTTAGAGTTATGCCCCGGACAAGATTTTTCTATAAGGGGAGATAATTCAAAAACCGGGCAATATAGAGTTATGATTCTTTGACACTGCACTCCCCCTCAATGCCCTCTACCACTGTATGAAGTTTCAACAAATTATCTCCAAAGGTTTTCAAGTTATGCTCCGGACAAGACAACGGACGGACGGACAGACGAACGGATGTCCATTCTAACAGGAGAGTAATAATGTGGCTACTCTATTGTTCTCTCTATTGTTCTTTTTAGCCACACAAAAGAAAATAGCCACATAAAAGCATTACGGAATGAATGACATCAAAGAGAAAGAACAGTTACCTATTGTCCCTCTAGCCACATAATTACTCTCCTGTGAGTGCGGACGGACGGACGGACGGACAGACGGACAAGGCGCCGACTATATGCTCCCCCGAAATTTTTCAGGGAGCATAATAATTGATATTGTTTATAACATCAAATAAACATGTTTCTCAGATGTCAAAGTAAGAAAAGGGTTGTACTCAATTGAAAAGTGCGATACGTCAAGTTAAACCCTCAAAATATAAATAAATGGTATCGGGCCCACCACACTGCGTTTTATTTGAATCCACCGCCGTCTGCGTTGAAATCATTTTTGCCATTTCTTTTATAAACAGGCAAAAATAGTTTCCGTAAATTTCCAAAATATATGGTTATTTTGTGAAAGTATCATTCATACGATGTGATGCCGTTGTATTATGGGGTCGTTTTTGCACACATTTGTACATGTTATAACCAAAATTAGGCAAAAGTGGCGTCCCCACGTCAAACTGTACAGAAGTGTTTGCATAAACGGCAATGTATTGCACCGTGTGCGTGTTATAAGTTGAAAGAGTACACATGTGGGCTCCAGTCGCACTAAGTGTTTCCAGGAGAACACTAAAACATAGAACAAAATTCAGTCCTATACTTACTGACAACAGCAAACGGCCATATTTTATCCACAGCTTCTGCGACGAATACTCCACCACGGCTGAGATGGACCAACACTGCAAACACTATGGTCAGTGTGTCTATCATCTCTTCTTATATTTAATTTTGCAGCATTATAAACACGCTGGAAAAAAAAATTTAGTACATACATAATACTCCTAGAAAACGTAACTGTGTTAAACAAAATATAATTCTGACAAATATCATATTTAACATTAGATTCATCGAGAGTTATTACAATTAAGGCAAATTTCAAAGGACTAGGTCATTTTTAAATAATTCAAAATGCTCGTTTTGTCCAAGTACATGTATGAACAAAATCTGTACAAAAAAAATATGAAAATTAAAGCAAATTTCAATAACTTAACCTTGACAGTCAAGGACAAATTATGATGGTCAAGGTCAAATAAAAATCATGGAAAATATGTGTTTTGTCATAAGATTTTTTTCCCCGGTATAAATCAAATCCTTGAATAAATAAGAGTGATGACAATCTAAGATAAGGTCAATATTTTAACCTTGACATTCATGGTCATATAAAGATCAAGGTTAAATCTTAAATAGTCAACATGTCGGTTTTGTTATGAGAGTTCTTTTGCCCGAGTATAAATCAAATCCATGAATTAATAAAAAAGATATGTGCCTGCCTCACAGTACTTTCTTATTTTTCAAAAGTACATGTAATGTGGGCTTTTATCTTTTCAAAAAATATATTGAATTTGCAATTACATTTTTGTGTATTTACAAGAACTTAAAATAAAGCAAATTTGCCCAAAAGTTTTTTTTATGATAGCATTACCCAAAATATAATGTTTCTGGTGCTTGTTGATAGTCTTACTATGAAAATATTACAATAATTGCTATTAAAAATTAATATGTTTTACTTTATGAGGAAAAAATACAATAATGTAAAAGTTGTAGGAAACACAAGTCCTTGTAACAATTATTCCATCAAACTATTTAAGATGCTCACTAAATCTCACATAAACTGTAACTGGAAAGAGAATTTAAAGCTAAGACCAGAGCATTTTTTGTCAAAATTGTGGAGGGGCCTGGGCCTGTTCATTTTGTGAAAAAAAGCGAGATATGTCATAAAATTGTGAAAAAAAAATGACATATTTCCTGGCATTTGGCAACATTTTGAAACTGGAAACAGTTGACTGTGTAAAATCTGCTTCAAGTCGGTACTTTAACCCGGTGAACATGCGCAAAAATCATTAAACTTGATTAAAACTATTTCTGTGTTATTGCAATAATTGGCATAAATCAATTTAATTTTACCGGAAGGTGCAATTTTGAATTGTGAAGGGGGGCCTTATAATAGCCCCTGTTATAGAAGGAAAAAAGCCCTGAAGATACCAAAGTTACAATGAAAAATGAAGAAATAAGAGAAATAAAGGATTAAAATCATGTATTTATATAAAAAAATATAACTTATGAATTAACACCAATTCCTTAATTTTGAAAAAAAAACTGTATTTTTCTAATATGAAAACAAAATTATTTATTTTGAAATAAAATTAATATGTTAGTTTTTAACATCAAGAGGACCTTTAAGTTTATTAGGATAATATTTATGCTTATAGGAATTTTGAACAAATATAATCTTTCGTTATTCTGTGTTTTCAAAATAAGGGTACAAAAGGTGACGGATGTTACAGAAATAACCAATGATTCTTTTTACAATAATACTAAACTTATCTTGTTCGGGATACGGACAAAAGCCCCCCCCCCCGGACGAAAGCCCCCCCATCTAAAAATGACAAGGTGGACAACAGCCCCCCCCCCATGAAATTTTCACATAGGACAAAAGCCCCCCCATAAAAAAGTAAAGGTAGGACAAAAGCCCCCCCCCCCCATAGTCAATCAAATTTACATATAGTGTATTAAAGTTGTGTTTTTTTATGTGTTTGGACATCACATATAGGTGACATAGTGCTTAGGATATTAATTTGATCCCTTTACAAAAATGATTAAACATTACTACTCTTCTGACACTTGTTGTGTATATGAAAAGCTATGAATTCGGTATCGCATGCATACATTATTTAATTTTTTATCATGAACTTTGCTATCACTTCAATATATACATTATAAATAAACATTAAAACAAATTCTTTTCATTTTTATTTAAAAGTTTGTGTGAAATTTGATGAATTTGAGCACCTGTGCAGTGAAAAAAGATGGGGGGGGGGGGCTTTTGTCCTACCTGTATTTTTGATGGGGGGGGGGCTTTTGTCCTATGTGAAAATTTCATGGGGGGGGCTTTTGTCCACCTTGTCATTTTTAGACGGGGGGCTTTCGTCCGGGGGGGGGGCTTTTGTCCTACACTCATCTTGTTCTTATGATGCATGAAAGAGAAGAAGTATGCTTATGTTTAAATGCTGAATTCTGCTTAAGCCGGGGCATGGACGTTATCTTGCACTTTCCAGTACCATCCATGAACAGGCACAAAGACAAACCGAGCCTGCAACATTTTCAATTTTGCTGTTTTTGACTTTCTTTAGGGGTTCTTATTTTCTCAATTTGCAACTGTTAAGGAATGTTTCATAACATTAAATACTGATAAAAATATAAGAACTAGAAGAAACAAATACAAAATCCAAAACAGGATAATTATAAAAGAGTTTCATAGGTTAGAGAACTTGAAAGTATCTTTTTAATTAAAATTAGTCAATTGTTAAAAGATACTAGGTAAACTAATCATCTATCCAAGCCCCTCATAAAACAATGGGATATTGATCCATTAACCTTTTACCCCATGAGCATATTGCGAAAAATGGCCATTTTCACTGAAAAGCCTCCTGTAACGAGTTCAAACTGCTATGAAAGTATGAAAAATGCTTCAATACTAATGAAACTTGGTACAAATGTTGACTACACCATAGCCTCTGTAACAGCATGCTCAATGGTAAATTTCCTGTTACCATGGCAACGGGGGGACGTCTCAAAATTGCCAAAAATCACTATTTTGCATTGTTTTTTTCCATCAAAACTCATTTCAAAGTGCTGCAACTTCTCAATGAATTGAGATAGAGTAAAAGGCTTTTCAGCGTCGGTTACTAGCTACCCTAGGTTCGACCTGAGGCCATTTTTAGCCTGTCACATGTCCAAAATTTTCTTGGAGATGAGGGGGACTCCGCCCCCCTTCAAACCCCCCAAACAGAAGGGGGCACATCCCCCTTCTGGCAACCCCCTGATGTAATATTTGGATGGGGGACGGCGCCGAAAAAGTGGTCACTTTTTTGAACAACATTTCTCAAACGAAAAACAGTGTTTGGGGCCTAAATAGGGCATTTTTTCACTGTTTGAGGCCTCAAAAAGGGGGGGGGGCAAAAAGCCGTCGAAACACGCTTATATAAGGGAAAAGGTTAACAAAAAATGATGAAAAATCTTGGAATTACACAAAAACTAGATTTTCCATGTTAACACATGCCCTAACACCGAAATTTGGTGAAAAATTGTTGTTTTTTGACATTTTTTATTTTTTTAATTAACCTTTTACCCCATGAGCATATTGCGAAAAATGGCCATTTTCACTGAAAAGCCTCCTGTAACAAGTTCAAACTGCTATGAAAGTATGAAAAATGCTTCAATACTAATGAAACTTGGCACAAATGTTGACTACACCATAGCCTCTGTAACAGCATGCTCAATGGTAAATTTCCTGTTACCATGGCAACGGGGGGACGTCTCAAAATTGCCAAAAATCACTATTTTGCATTGTTTTTTTCCATCAAAACTCATTTCAAAGTGCTGCAACTTCTCAATGAATTGAGATAGAGTAAAAGGCTGTTCAGCGTCGGTTACTAGCTACCCTAAGATCGACCTGAGGCCATTTTTAGCCTGTCACATGTCTAAAATTTTCTTGGAGATGAGGGGGACTCCGCCCCCCTTCAAACCCCCCAAACAGAAGGGGGCACATCCCCCTTCTGCCAACCCCCTGATGTAATATTTGGATGGGGGGCGGCGCCGAAAAAGTGGTCACTTTTTTGAACAACATTTCTCAAACGAAAAACAGTGTTTGGGGCCTAAATAGGGCATTTTTTCACTGTTTGAGGCATCAAAAAGGGGGGGGGGAAGCCGTCGAATCACGCTTATATAAGGGAAAAGGTTAAACTATATACACACAGATGGGGCTGGCACTTTATTGGAAGTTAATGAGCTGTTTATTGGGAGCTGTATATTGGGAAGTGTAATATATTACAGAACAGTAGAGGTGCCAATAAAGGGTGTTATACATATATACTTCATTAAAAAATTGGGAAGGACTACCATATCAGTGTTACAGAACGCCTGTAGATCAATTAAGTCACAGGATTTATTGAACTTAAATTTTATTGGCTAAAGATGTAGTCAATTTAAAAAAAGAAGCAAAAAATTTAATTCAACACCCTGAAACAAGTTGTTGTTCTTTTCAAAATTCTTACCATTTGACCCATTTAAACATTATTAATAAAGTGGATGAAAAGGATATGGTTAGGATTCCTGTACTGAAAAAGTTGGAATAATTGTGACAATTTGTCTGTAAATGTTTTTGAATCTATAAGTTTTATTGAATGACAAATGAATTCACAGTTAAGCAGTTCATTTTCACTGAAATATTTACACAGAGAACTATTTAAAGTTAGAAATAATGAGCTTATGACACTGAATCATAATGAATCTTTGGATTATGTTGCTGACATTCCACATAAATAAATTTAAAACTTCATCAAATCAATAGAAATTAATTTCAATAATTAAAAATCTTGAATTTTTCATGTAAATTTTTAATTGTTAATAATTAATGTGCATTAAGTAATGAGAAATTCAAGCTTGCATATGTTTCAATCTAAAAAAAATTCTCATTTACTTCACACTGTATCATATCATTTGCAAAGATAAATCTTATCCTATAACTATAGTATTTTGAAAATGATTTCATGTATAGAAAGGTACCGCTGGTATGACATTCTATCTTTAACACAGTGTAAATGCATTATCTAGGAACAACCATTCTTTTAGCAATTTTGTTCTTATTTTATTCCAAACATTTCTAAGTTCCTTCAAATGTAAGATAACTGGAAGAAAACTAAACATTTCAATGTTCATTCAAATGTAAAATAACGGGAAGAAAACTAAGCCAATTCAACTTTTCATTGTGAAACACAAAAAGTAAGAAACTCCTTCGGCTGCAGTCTCACTTACATCCTGGCAGTGCCCGGAAGACGTCCGGGCTGATCCAGGAACGACCGGGGTACAATTTGGAACAACCAGAGTACATCCGTAACTCTGCCAGCAACGTCCGGAATTATCTGGGTACATCAGGCATTCGAGTCCGGATGGAAAAAAAAAATTTAATATCACTGGGGTGGTCCGGTAGAGCCCTGGTGAATGCCTGCAGAGCCGGGGCCGGCAGAGGATAACGATAGATCTATGATTGATCCAAGCAGAGCCCCGGCAATTTTAGCCCGGTTCAATTCAAAAGAAACACAACAAATTGCGATGATTATAGCACTTGTTTGTATTAAAACCCTTCCCCATTTCCCTTCTGTCCAATCTTGCATATTTAGGACTATTCGAAAATCATCATGAATTACTATTCTGGAACAATAGAGATTATATTAAATGAAAATTATATATCAACGTAATCATTTTCACGTGCTTTCAATCCACCGGGGTTCTACCGGGGTTGTCATGGGCTCTGTCTGGATTGACCCGGGCTCAGTGCCTAGGTCAACTGGGGCTCTCCCAGCATTATCAGGGAAAGCACCGGCATAAACCGTAGTGTCACCTAGGCTCTGTCTGAACCCATCTTGGGTGGTTAGTTGGAAATTACCGTAGTGCTGCCGGGGTAAGTGTGACCACAACAATAATTTTACCCCGGATCATCCCAGTAACTTACTGGGGTGGTCCTTGGCACTGCCTGGTGTAAGTGATACCGCAGCTTTAATGTCGGGTATACATTTGTATTTATACATTTTTCTTATTCTTTGTACAATTATTTTACATTTATAGTACTGTACAAAGCATATTTATTTACTCTTAGAAATTTTGATATTTTTAAAACAAAAAAAAACAGGCAAGCATAAACTATGAACTTTGAACGTCTAGTGTAACATCCGTTCCCCCCCCCCCCCCAATTCGTCTAACATTCGTCCCCCTGATACAGTTCAGTTCTGTATTATATGACAAGAAACATACATTTATAAGAAAGCCCTATAAATTTTACTGTTTTACAAGAAATGTGTTTGCATATTTGATTTAAGTATAATGATTTGATGTACCTATCCTTGTTTTTTTTCTCTTCGTTTAGACTAACATGTTTGAAAATTTCATTTTTGCAAGGGAAAATACTGAAAATTAGAAAGCAAATATTTTTATATCTAAGATGAATTTTCCAAAATTGTTTTTTTTGTAACATTAATCAGAATACATAATTTTTTTTTTTTTTTTTTTTTTAAAGAGAAATAATAATTTCCTTATAATAAACTTTAAGATAAATGCAGACTTTAAGCAATAACTTTGAAACATCAATCCCTACCCCAAAGATCAATGTAATATTTTGAAATAAAAGTATCCAAAGTTATCCTTTCTTTAAAAAAATAATGTTACAGGCACCTTCCCTAAGGTACATTAAAAAGCAAATTATCGTCTTGTTTAACTTGATTATTTGACTTAGATTGCTAATATATTTTGGCCCATTTATTTACTCATGTGCAGCAGGCATAGACTGCCATTTTATTGCTGAGAAATTCACAAAATTTGACCTTCAGTTTCAAATTCAAATTAAAGGTCAAATCACATGTACAATAACAACTAGAGTTAAAAGCAAAAAGAAACACTTACCAACAAACTGCCCGCCACATAGATCTACTGCATAAAGGACATCATGCACGAGAATAAACTTCACTAAATGTCTACTAGTATATAAAACAAGCAGATATTTTGAAAATTTGTTGAAAATTAACTGCTGTATGATTGGGTCTCCAAACCGCTTTCATCTCATACAGGCACTAATTACTTGGCACCCGCTAAAAGTTCAAAGCGTTTATGCGGCGACGGACGAATCGACACGATAATTTAGGGGTAGTCACCATACACGGCAAACTCATCAGTAAATTCCCGCCATTTATATCATAATTGAACATTTAAGTACTAAAATAAAAAATTCAAATGTACTCATTCATAAAAAATACACTAGATATTCCTAAAATTGTAATCAAACTGTACAATGATTTAAAAGTTGTAGAGCTGACACCCCAATAAAAACGTAAACATTGAATCGTCCAGTAATCTAGGTCATCGTCTGCTAATGTACTGATCACACTCGCCTCGGATGTGATACGCACACAATAACAGTATGTATAGGTCATATTTTATTTTAAAAAATTTTAAAATTAAAAACGTGAAGATGATGTGGCGTTTGAAAGAAGATATTGATTCGGATACTTTGTACAATAACGATGAGGAAATTCGGCGCTAGCTGGCCCTACAGGTCTGTGTCCGCCCTGAAAAAGATCTTCAGTGTTTGAAGGTAAGTGGCTGGTATGTAACTGTCTCTTCATTACATAATATCACGGGAAATTAACATTTAATTGCAATTACTGAAAAGTCTGAAACTACTGAAAAGTCTATCTTTCTATAAAATTCTCATTTTTTGGCTTCGTTCATGCCTATTTTAGCCTCAAATCAGTGTGAAAATAAAATAGTTTTATATAGAAAAGGTTTAGCTTTAAATAAAAACTTTAAGGAATTTGGCAAAGATGAAATATAATGAAAATTAATCTTTAAAGAAAATGATTTCAAACACTAATTTGTATTAAAAAGTAGAGATCTATACTTTAATGATTATAATCATACGGATTATTTAGACTGTGCATGCAGCAGGAGTGAATTTATTGATCATTAATGGAATGCACACAAAAGAGACCAAAGTTACAGGGATTTTTTCCAGGATTTTAGGAACACGACACATGGTGAAAAAAAGCATGACTGAAATTTTAAAGGTGATTAAAATAAATGGATGCAAACAATTTCTGTCTATGGTGGCATCTTCAATTATTTAAGCACTATTACAGTGAAGATCGAAGCCCTTATTTGCAAAGATTCAATACTTTAATTTTTGTAACTTTCAATTGGGAATTTTTTATGTGGATTTGGAAAATAATATACTATTTTCAATTGGGAATGTGACCCAATAACGGCTATAAAATAAGCCAAAAAAATCCCTGCTTGAGTTAACAAAGCTGCATTGTATTTAAAGGATTTTGTTGTGATATGATTTTATAACAGTGGGTGGTCAGTCAGGAAAACTTTATAATCAGTTCCAGAATAAGGGCAACTGGTCAAGATACTATTGATTGATTATACTCTAAAATCACTCATTTTATTCAATGACATAAACTCCCAACTTTTCTAGGAAACACATTTAGACCTGTGACAGTATGCTCATTTTTTAATGTCGAAGTTGAGCTGATATTCAATGTTCAATCTCTAAATGATCAATTAATGAAACATTGGATTGACCAATAATTTATAATGACAAACAAAATGATTAGGGTGAAATTAAAATTGCTTAACATAAAAAAAGACTGCCCAACTTTTATGTGACATCCGTGCTGTTCTACAGAAATTAGAAACTTCGAGTTTGACGGGAGCAATAGCGACCGTGGAATGTTTCTAATTTCTGTAGAACAGCTACGGATGAATACTAACATATTTAGTGTCAACCTCATTAATGATTATGATAATATCAAAATGATCAATTGAAAACATTGGGACAAAATGTAAAGTTATTATGACTTTTTTCACGTTACAGCACTCAACATTAACATTTATAAGGATTAGCATAATATCACTTTAAATGTAATTTTAAGGCATAACAATAATAATGTCCTGTACTTGCTAAGGTATTCTGGTGGAACACTATTTCTTTAATAATTAAATGCCCACGCTGTTATAATAACTACCACATTTTTTCATTCATTCTGACTATTCTGCAGTCTGTACGGAATTGCTTATTCAAGAGTTATAAATTACATTCAATAAGTTTTTTCCAAAGCTATGAGATTTGCAACAATAATGTTACACATGTATATAATGATCCCAGTAACACAGTCATGTGCATACCAAATTAGACACCAAATAAAAATTGTAAATTTTCAAATTTTTCTGGTACACACATAGTGTTGTCCCGATTGTCTCTGAAAATCGATAACTAATCGGACCACCCCAAAATCGGCAACAATCGATAGTCCTTTTTAAAAATCGATTATTTTAATGTTCTACCATCGCTGAATGGCATAACTTTTTACACGCGGTCAAATAGAAGTTTCCTGATTCCAGACGATCCTATTTAAGTCTTTTTTGTTTGCCTTATTAAAAAAGACATACAGAAAAACATGGCTAGTGAATAAGTAATTAATTGATTGATTAATTAATTGACATCTTCCACTTTTTAATCAGCAAGTTTCATAGTTAACACCCTGAATCGGTTCTTCCCATATTTGTGCACATTTACAAATGAAATTAATAAAATTTATCTAATTTTCAAAACCTATTTAACATGGTTGATATTACTTTACAAAAATTATAGTGTGTAATAACATAATATTATAAACTTACATAATGAAGATATTATCCACTGTAGTTAAATAAGTGATCCCGTTGACTAGTACTAATATTGACTGCCATAAAGTTGTATTTTACAAAATTGACTGTCACAAAGTTGTATTAGGTATTTGTGTTGTTTGTTTTGAATTCAAAGAATAAATCTTACTTTAATCTTGCAGACAAGAGTTAATTTATTCTCAAAATGTGGTCACTACTGTATAAAAAATACATACAAGTATTGGTACCTTAAAAGGAAAATAGTTGGCAAACCGCTAGCGCAGCTTAATAGTACTGTACATCAGCACCTGTTGTAGAGTCCTTGATACAAATTAGCATGTGTAATAGATATAATACTTCACTTTGCGAAACCCGCACAACATGCTAGTATGTTTAACATCTCCTCTATATTGTTGCTCTCGACAAGGTTTTTTCGCTATATCTACAAGCATTGATGCTCACACCCTAGCTAGCTCTAATATAAACTTACAATACCGTCCGCTGTAAACTTTAACAAACATGGTGTGCGAAAGTACGAAAAGCATATTTTGGTGTGAGAGCTGGCATGTAAGTCTGTGTCAGGTGATAAAATCTTACTATCCTCAACCACAACCTCTCACTGCCCTAAGTGATATGAGTGTCATAAGTAAAGTTATAACTTATAACAGTTAAAACAGTCAAATTCAAATTGTGATTTTCCATCTTAATGCATGCAGGCTTGCGATATAAATTAAAATATTGACAAATTAATCACCTGTCAGCGTAACATACTAGGTAAGGTTGCCAGTTAATGTTCTAGTTAAATATCAATGCAAGACTGGTCCGAATTGTACTCTTTTTTTTTTTTTTTTTTTCTCGCGAAAAATAGTTTCTGTAAATAAACATGTTATTTTTTTCTTCACCTAAAGAAATTTTAGTGTTGTGTTAATTTCAAAAGACTATTAAAGGGACTCCACTGAGGTTTTTTTTGACATGACGGAACTGGAAATATTTTTTTGAGATTATTACTCCATTTGATGCAGATCTATACTAATTACTTACATGTGCAAAAATTTCAGATTCTTAGCTTGCTCCATTTTTCCAGAATAATTATTATAATAGTGAAAAATGACCCAAAATTGAAAAGCGTTTAAACGCTTTACACATAAATCGGACTGAGAATGTCACAAACATATGATTTTTAATGTATTTCTTTAAAAATTTTGGTTATATTTTATAAATATTGATGTTTTAAGTGCTCATGTATATGACTGTGAAAAAATTAAAATTTCATGTTTACGCTTATAAACCTCAGTGGAGTTCCTTTAATGATTTGTGTTGTGTTAATTTCTATAAACTTCTCATTTCACTTTATTTTCAAAGTAATATCTGGAAAGTTGGTACAACCTAAAAATTATACTGAATACTAAACGGAATGAATAAATGTACACAAATTGTTTCACCTGGCACAAAATACTTGTGCACTGCACAAGTACTTTGACTCACTGCATACTCACACAGGATAAAAATAATTTTCTGGTATATTTAAATTATTAGATACTATTACAAATTACTTTTATTTTCCAATTCTAAGTTAGACAACTTGTGAGATGTTGGTTTAATTGCATCCTAATGATTTTACAAAATTTGCCATTAAGACATTTAAAATTCTATTTTTAGCTTGACTATTCGAAGAATATGAGAGCTATTGTAGTCGCCCCGGCGTCAGCGTCTATGTTGGTTAAAGTTTTTTGTAAATTCAAATATCTCAATTATTGCTTTAGATATTCAGTTGAAACTTACAATACTTATTTATAGTAACAATGTACATCAGATTGACAAGTTGGATAACTCTGCCTACAATATTGACAAAATTATGCCCCTTTTTTAACTTAGAAGTTTTGGTTAAAGTTAAAGTTCAAATATCTTTTTGCTTGAGATATCATTGAAACTACATCTTATTTAGTAACAATGTATCAGATTGACAAGTTCTATTGAATTCTGACCCTTTTAAGAAATTTGAAAGTTTTTGTAAAGTCAATATCTCAATATTGCTTGAGATATTCATTTGAAACTTACAATACTTATTTATAGTAAACATCAGATTGACAAGTTCATAACAGATTGACAAGTTGGAAATATTACTCTGTCGACCAATACAATATTTACAGGCAATTCTGACCCTTTTTCCTCCCTATAAGAAACGATTTTGGTTATTTTTCAAAGTTTTTTGTCAAAGTCAAATTTTACTCAATTATTGCTTGAGATATTTTCATTTGAAATTTACAATACTTATTTATAGTAACAATGTACATCAGATTGACGAAGTTAGATATGGAACTCTGTCTATAATATTTTCAGAATTATACCCCTTTATAACTTAGAAATTTTGGCTAAAGTTTTTTTTGTAAAGTCAAATATCTCAATTATTGCTTGAGATATTCATTTGAAATTTACAATCCTTTTTATATTAACCATGTACATCAGTTTGCAAAATTGCATAACTCTGCCTGCAATATTTACAGAATTATTTGCCCCTTTGAAACTTAGAAATTTTGGTTAAAGGTTAAAGGTCTTCAAAGATATTTACTTGAAACTTTACACATGTGCTTAGGGTCATAATTGGAGAGTCATAATTGTATGTCACTGACCAAGTTCCATAACTCTACTCGCATTTAGGCTGATTCATCTTCCCTTCTACTTAGTCTCTTGGTTAATGTTTACATGCAAGTTTTACATATCTCAATAACTATTAAAGATATTTATTTAAAACTTCACATATATGCATTTAGAATCATAATTGTAGGTCACTGACCAAGATCCATAATTCTATCTTGCATTTAGGCTGATTTTTCTCCCCATTTTCAATGTCAATTTTATGTATTCATAGGTAATTAGCATTATTATACTTAATAAAACACCCTTGTGACAACTTTTTGAATAGTCGAGCCAATACTGTCCTCCGACAGTTCTTGTTTATCATGCTATATTTTCTTCTACAGAACCTGTTATACCTATTCAGACAAAGATTGTAAACATTTGTGTACACAAAAAAATGCAACGTCATTCTCACATTCTCATAGCAGCACAGTACTTAAATTATGGTCATGTTTTTTTTTTTCGTGAATGAATAATTTTATATTTTTGCAGGTGAAGCTACAATATTTGTCTTGAACTTGACTTTACTAGCTGGGCTTATAAAGACAAGATATCCAGAAGTGATTTCATAGAGAACTGGAAATCAATAAGTAAGTTTTTTTTATCCAAGTCTTTAAATTTTATTTTGGTAAACAATAATGGAACCTTTCTGAATTATTGGAATACATGTACATTATTGTTTTGAAATTAGAACAGTCCATTAAAAATTAATTATACTTTTCCTTTTAATCTTCATTTTTAGCTCTACTTTAAAAAAAAAAAAAAAGGTAAGTAGAGGTATAGTAACAGTCATGTCGGGTTGCCATTGTCGTTCGCAAATTTACTTGATCATAAATTTTTAAGTTCTTGGTGCATTAATTAAATGTCTTAATACCTGGCCACAACAACCCTTGGGACAAGACCTTCAAGTATACCAGACTTACCTTGACCTTCAATCATAAGTGCACAGTTTAAGATGTAAAATTGAACTTCAATATCAGCTGGCATAGATCAATTTCTTGGCCTTTGATGTACAGCTATGAAATTTGGACCACAAGCACAGTTTTAGATGTAAAATATCAGCCATCCTTTTTTTTACATAGTTGCCTACTTTCTTGTCCTTTAATGTACAGCTATGAAATTTGGACCATGTGCACAGTTTAATATGTAAAATTGAACTTTGTTATCAGCTGTCCTATATTTTGACCTAGTCATCTATCTTCTTGTCCTTTGATGACTACAGCTAAGAGATTTGGACCCTGTCAGTGTGCAGTTTCAGATATATTATTGAATTTCAGTTTTTGTCAAATATCAGATTTCCTAGATTTTGAACAATTGGCATACTTTGGCTTTTTTTTTACTTTTTTCTAAAATTTCTGTTTTAACATTTCTTTAAAACTTTAAATTTTAATTTGTTTGCATTTGGACAAAACAACACATGTTACCAAACATACATGTTCAATGATTTAGATATGATCTGTAGATGACATTGACAGTTGTTTAATTTATAATAAGGGGCAATAAAACATGAAAGCCATTTTTGTTCCCTAAAATGGTGACAGAATATTTGTCTTTTTTTTCTCAAAAACTATCAAAAGTTAATCTGACAAACATTAAATATTTCTTGACTATCAAGGAAAGGTTAGTTTCTAGAATTAGGCCTGCTTAGAACTCCTGTGTTGCTTCTAACTATCTAGAACTTGTGAAAAGTGGAGCTTGGTCTCTGACAGAATTTGATTAAATAAACATCTAAACTAATTTATTCAGTATATCTGAAACCACTCTAGGTATTAAGTTGGTAAGGTACAAGAAAGGCGTATCTATACGTCGGGAGATAATGCACAAAAAAGGCATAGCTGTCTGTGAGTCGGTTAAGTTGAATAACTTTAAAATATATTCTTTTTGTTTGCAGTACCTAGAAGCATGTGAAGTGGAGATGAAGTGATGCTGAGAACTTTCAAGGTATATTTTGCTATTTTTGAGTAAACCTGTGACATAAAGTGTAACTCCCTGCATTTTAGAATTCCTTTTTTGCTCGACTATATGAAGTATATGGAGAGGTGTCCTACTCACCCCGGCGTCTGTGTCAAGATTTCAGATTAAAGTTTTGGTGCAGTAAAATATTTTGGACTAACTTTTTATTGTGCCCCCACCATAGGTGGGTGGGGGCATTTAGATTTACCCTTGTCCGTCTATCCGCACTCACAGGACAGTAATTATGTGGCTAGAGGGACAATAGGTAACTGTTCTTTCTCTTTGATGTCATTCATTTCCGTAATGCTTTTATGTGGCTATTTTCTTTTGTGTGGCTAAAAAGAACAATAGAGAGAACAATAAAGTAGCCACATTATTACTCTCCTGTTAGAACGTCCATCCATCTGTCCATTCTCTTTTTGTGTCACACGTAACTCAAAAAGTAATTGATCTAGAGTCATGAAACCTTACAGGAATGTTGATCAGCATGTGAAGTTGTGCACCTGGGTATTTTCATGTGAATATATTATTCAGTATCTTCAGAGTTATTGCCCTTGACTTAGTAAAAATGTGCAAGTTTCAACAGTTACTTGTGTCGCAAGTAACTCAAATAATATTTTACCTAGAGGCATGAAACCTTACTGGAATGTTTATTAGCATGTGTAGTTGTTCACCTGGGTATTTTTGTGTGGATATATTTAGTATTTTTAGAGTTATTGCCCTTGACTTAGTAAAAATATCCAATTTTCAACTTGTGTCGCACATTGCTAAAAAGTATTTGACCTAGAGTCATGAAACCTTACAAGAATGTTGATCAGCATGTGTAGTTGTGCATCTGGGTATTTTTGTGTGGATATTTTTAGTAATTTTATTGTTATTGCCCTTGACTTAGTAACAATTTACACTATTCAATTTGTGTTGCACGTAAATCAAAATTTATTTGACCTGTAGGCCTGAAAGTTTACAAGAATGTTGGTCAGCATGTGTACCTTGGTGTTTTTTTGTGGATTTATTCAGTATTTGTAGTATTTGCCCTTTACTTAATAAAAGATTTTTAGTTTTCAACTTGGGCACATGTAGCCAAAAAAAAATTTGACCTAGAGACATAAGATTGACAAATCGGTGGAGTGTGCGGGCACCCGTGTCCTATGGACATATTTCTAGTTTCTTCAGGTATCAACTTCAAACTTCAAATATATGTTCCTTATCATCAACCACATGTCATGTGACAAGGTTCATAACTCTAGCACCAATATTTTCAGATTTATCTCCCCTTGAACTTAAAAAAATATTATGTTTTACTACAACTTTTTCATTTCTTAAGGTATCAACTTCAAACTTCAAATATATGTTCCTTATCAGTAAAATATTTTTGACTGTTACTTCTTTATTATACCCCCAAAAACGAAGTTTGGGGGGGTATATAGGAGTCACCCGGTGGTCGGTCGGTTGGTCGGTCGGTCGGTCCGTTGCATTTTCCTTGTCCGGAGCATAACTTGAAGACTAATGGTTGGAATTCAATATAACTTCATACAATGGTCAAGCACATTGAGAGGAAGTGCAGTGCACAAGAACCATAACTCCATCTTGACTAATTACAGAGTTATTGCCCTTTGTTACTTTTCCTTGTCCGGAGCATAACTTGAAAACTACTGGTTGAAACTCGAAACAACTTCATACAATTGTCAAGCACAATCAGGGGAAGTGCAGTGCACAAGAACCATAACTCTATCTAAGGTAATTACAGAGTTATTGCCCTTTGTTATTTTTCCATTGCTTTCTTTTGTCCGGACTTTAACTTGAAGACTAATTGTTGGAATTCAATATAACTTCATACAATGGTCAAACACATTGAGAGGAAGTGCAGTGCATAAGAACCATAACTCTATTTTGACTAATTACAGAGTTACTGCCCTTTGTTACATTTCCTTGTCCAGAGCATAACTTGATAACTACTGGTTGGAATTCAAAACAACTTCATACAATGGCCAAGCACAATAAGGGGAAGTGCCATGCACAAGAACCATAACTCCATTTTGACTAATTACAGAGTTATTGCCCTTTGTTTCTTTTCCTTGTCAGGAGCATAACTTGAAAACTACTGGTTGAAACTCGAAACAACTTCATACAATTGTCAAGCACAATAAGGGGAATTGCAGTGCACAAGAACCATAACTCTATCTAAAGTAACTACAGAGTTATTGCCCTTTGTTATTTTTCCATTGCTTTCTTTTGTCCGGACTATAACTTGAAGACTTAAAAAGTTTGAATTCAATATAACTTCATACAATGGTCAAGCACATTGAAAGGAAGTGCAGTGCACAAGAACCATAACTCCATCTTGACTAATTACAGAGTTATTGCCCTTTGTTACATTTCCTTGTCCAGAGCATAACTTGAAAACTATTGTTTGTAATTCAATACAACTTCATACAGTTGTCAAGGACATTAAAATGAAGTGCATTGCACAAGAACCATAACTCCATTTTGACAAAATACAGAGTTACTGCCCTTTGATACTTTTCCTTGTCCGGAGCATAACTTAAAATGTACTGGTTGGAATTCAAAACAACTTCATACAATGGTCAAGCACAATAAGAGGAAGTGCAGTGCATAAGAACTATAACTCCATCTTCAGTATTTATAGAGTTATTGCCCTTTGTTTCTTTTCCTTGTCTTTCTGGACTTATTACAGAGTAATTCAATAAAACTTCATCAATGGCCAACCACATTGAAAGGAAATGCAACATACAAGTACCACAACTACCTTTAATTGCCCACAACCATAACTCTATATTTCAATTCTTTTATAAGGTATTCTGTTACTAGTAACATCCTCTTTTCCGAAGTAGTCTTGTGGGGGTATTAATCACATTTAGTGATAGTTCTAGTTTCATAAGTGATCAACTTCATACTTCAAATGCATGTTCCTTATCCTCAACCACAGCTTATGTGACAAGGTTCATAACTCTAGCACCAATATTGCAAGAATCATCTCCCCATTAACTTAGTTTTTTTTCTTGAAAAATGTTATTTTTTACCATAACTTCTTTAGTTTTATAGATATCTACCTCAAACTTCAAAAACATATTCCTTATCATCAACCAAATCTTATGTGACAAGGTTATAACTCTTTAAGCAATATTTTCAGATTTATCTCCCTTTGAACTTAGAATTTCTTTTAAGAAATATCATAACTTCTTGCCTTTTTAGCTCACCTGTCACGACATCTCATAAATCACTGAGCCAATTTCGCCCAAACTTCACAGGAATGTTCCTTTGGTGGTCACCTTTAAAAATTAATAAGAACTAAATTCCATGCAGAACTCTGGTTGCAATGGCAATCAAAAGATTTAGATTTCTTCTTCTGAAAAACCCAAAGAGGTAGACCTTAGATATTTGGCACGATTCATCTTCTAGTGCGTGTCTACCAAGTGTGTTCAAATAAAAGCCCTGGGATCAAATTTGGCCCCACCCCAGGGGGTCATTGATTTTCCCTATATGTGTATAGTTAAAACTTAAAAAATCTTCTATAAAAAAAACCGAAAGAGCTAAACCTTATATGTTTAGCATGAAACATCTTCTAATGGGTGTCTACCAAGTTAGTTCAAATAAGAGGCCTTGGATTTAAATTGGCCCGCCCTGGGGGTCATTAATTTTCCTTATATATGTATAGCAAAAGCTTAAAAAATCTTCTTTTAAAAAAAATGAAGAGGTAGAGCTAGGGTATTAAGAATGAACCATCTTCTAGTGAGTGTCTACCAAGTTTGTTCAAATAAAAGCCCTCAGGGGTCAAAATTTTGCCTGCCCCAGGGGTTCATTGTTTTTCCCTACATGTGTATAGTAAAAACTTCTTTAATAAACCCAAGGAGCTAGAGCTAAGATATTGTAATATTGTAATGGGTGTCTACCAAGTTTGTTGAAATAAGGGCTCTGGGGTTACGGGTCATTGATTTTCCTAATATGTGTAAAAAATCTTATAAAAACCCCAAAGAGCTAGAGTTTAGATACTAAGCATGAAATATCTTCTAGTGAGTGTCTATACCAATTTTGTTCAAATAAAAGCCGTGTGGTACAAAATTATCCCTGCCCCGATGGGGGGGGGGGGTCATTGTTTTTCCCTATATGGGTATATTAAAAATTTAAAATTTCTTCTTTTAATAAACTCAAAGGGCTAGGGCTTAGATATTTAGCATGAAACATCTTCTATTGGGTGTCTTATTGTAACCAAGTTTGTTCAAATAAAATCCCTTGGGTTAAAATTTGCCTGGCCCGTGAGGCCTATATACAGGTGGGCGATTTCAGGGCTATCATTGCCCTCTTGTTAAGGTATCTTCTTCAAACTTCAAATATGTTTTTCTTATCACACATGTTGTGGCAAGGTCAATAACTCTAGTGTGACTATTTCAAGAATTATTTCCCCTTGAACTTGGAATTTATGTAAACAAATATAACTGCTTGTCATAAGAAGAAATAATTTTATATTATAATTGATTTTCCTATCATAGTTTTGTCTTCCTTACTGCATCCAGTATTTAATTAGTCGAGCTTCTCTGTCTCCTGTGACAGATCTTGTTGTTGTACATATTCAGTGTCAATTTTACCAATCTATTACTATAGCATAATAATATACATGTATAATTACTTATCATTATATAATAAAGATGTACATGTACCTGCACTGTTTGAAAATTTCATCTATTTTGACATCAAGCATACTTGACTCCTAGCATACTTGACTCCTGGCATCAGTGTTTGCTCAAAATTTCCTATATTTTTGTGTGAAAGGGTCGTAACTGAAACTTTATCAATAATCTTTTTTTGCATACAAATAGAATTACCTTACCAATCAAAGATAAATCAATAACTGAATGAATTTTAGCCCAATTCCAAAATCAAATTAGAACTTCGTAGGATGATAGATCTTATTAAGAAAAATTGCAGTGCACAAGAACCAGTACTTTGCACTTCTTTTATTTTGAGTTAGTGCACTTTGTTAACAATAATACTATATTTTTGTACAGGCCATTTCTCCTAAACAATAAAAGCTATTGACTTGAAACTTCATAGGATGATAGACATTATTAAGAAGAAGTACATTTCACTAGAACCAGAAGTCTGCACTTCTTATTTTTTTAGTTATTGCCCTTTGTTTATTATCATATTTTTTTGTCTGGGCCATTTCTCCTAAACAATAAAAGCTATTAACTTGAAACTTCACAGGATGATAGATCTCATTAAGGAGAAATGCAGTGCATAAGAAACGGTACTCATCACTGAAACAGTACTCATCACTTCTTTATTTTTGAGTTATTGCCCTTTGTTAATTTTCATTTGTTAAATACTTAATTTTTGTCCGGGCCATTTCTCATATATAACAAAAGCTATGGACTTGAAACTTCAGAGGATGATAAATCTCATTAAGAAAAATTGTAGTGCACAAGAACCAGTACACTGCACCTCTTTTATTTTCAGTTATTGCCCTTTGTTAACAATAATACTTAAGTTTTTTACAGGCCATTTCTCATAAATAAAACATAAAAAAATAAAGCTATTGACTTGAAACTTCATAGGATGATAGATCTCATTAAGAAGAAGTGCAGTGCAAAAGCACTGGTACTTACCACTTTATAATTTTTCAGTTAATGCCCTTAGTTAATTTTCATTCTTTATTTTTGTCTAAACCATTTCACAGACACTTGGGGTGTGGAGCTCAAAACGCCTTTAAAATCCAAATAAAAAGCATATTTGTCAATCCCAGCACATGTACTGATCATATATATATCAATAAGTCGTTATTATTATAGTCGTTGAAATATAAATTTTTTTCAAAACGGCTTATATTAAATTTTTTTGATATATATGATCAGTACATGTGCTGGGATTGACAAATATGTTTTTTATTTGGATGTTAAAGGCGTTTTGAGCTCCACACCCCAAGTGTCTGTGGACCATTTCTCATATATAATAAAAGGTATGGACTTGAAACTTCTGAGGATGATAGCTCTCATTAAGAAGAAGTGCAGTGCACAAAAACCGGTACTCATCACTTCCTATTGTTTAGTAATTGCCCTTTGTCAATTTTCATACTTTATTTTTGTCCTGGCCATTTCTCCTAATTAAGCTGTAAAAGTTATGGACTTGAAACTTCATAGGATGATAGATCTTATAGTAAAGAAGTAAAGTGCAAAAAAAACTGGTACTCTGCACTTCTTATTTTTTTAGTTATTGAGTTATTGCCCTTTATTGATTTTCAGGTTATTTCTCCTAAACTGTAAAAGCTTTGGACATGAAAATTTTGTAATTTCAAGGCCTTGAACTAAATTGCATCTTCACATTGAGTAGTTTAAGGGCCTTTAACTTAGAATGAAAAATAATCATGTATGCAAACAAAATTGAAACTATTAGAATGAAAATTAATGGTTTATGTAAACAAATTTGGAACTAGATATTAATATTATTATCAACATTACAATTTTGTCTGCATGCGTGAGCATCCATGGGGTGATGACACATTTCTAGTTTTATCTTTTTAAAATGCAATTTCAGAAATAGTATAATCAATTATCACTCTTATCTTTAAAAGTGACCTATATACCATGTACTTGTTTCATTGGAATAAGTCAGTACTTACCTATGCATTTATATTATTAGTTATAAAGATTTTTTTTGACAAGTTATATGGCCCTATATAAATGGTTATATTGCAAACAACAGTTTATATATGGCCATATAACCAGTGTCAGAAATATTTATAACAAATTTATGATACAGCAAGCATCTTTTTCAAGAGTAAAAAGATTTCGTCATAAATTTACAGCAGTCGTGTATATAAAATTGTATATATGTCACAATTGTCCAATGAAAAGCAATGTTACAACGTTCAGTATTATAAGTATATTTATTAACCAATGTCAGCAGGTTGGGGAAGACTGTTTTAAGAGACTGTCTTATGTGACCATTTTTCTTGATTCCCAGAGTCGATCACTTTAAACAGTCTTGACTGTACTGAGTAACAAACCTTTAGCACAAAGGCATCGATTTGCACTTACTCTTAAGAGTGTTAATATTGAATTTGATATTTATAATATACTTTGTCAAAGAAGCAATTATTATGTACATATCGTATATTTACTCACTGACTTACTTTGCAGGAAACTTCTCAGTGAAGTACGATGATGGCACACAAGAGTACCTTCTTCATGTTCTTCATGGGATAAAGCACAGGATCATTATAATCAGGAGTTACTCACAGGATCATTATAATCAGGAGTTACTAGTACTCAGTCAACATAGACTCAATTTTAGAAAAGAATTAAATGGATATTAATGTTAGCCTAAAAATATTTGACCTAGAGTCTTTAGTTTGTGTTGGGGCACCCATGTCCTTTGGATACTTTTCTAGTTACAATTTATTTAGACATTAGTGTAAATACAACAAAATTAATTATTTAATGCTGTTCATGTTTGAACTATGTTTTAATCTTACCTACATGTATAAAAATCAAACATTTTTAGCTCGACTATTTGATAAGAATAAGTATAGCTATTGTAGTCACCCGAGTGGCGGCGTAACCTCCTATGTTAAAGTTTTTGTAATACCACAAATATTTTCAAAGTCCGTTATTAAGATTTTTCTTGTTATAAATAAATGTTCCGCCGGCAGAACAGAATCACTTATGATTATCTCCTATGTTTAAATTGATGTTATCATATTTATGATCCGTCAGCAGAACAATTTCAAATCAATTTTATTAGCTCGACTATTCGAAGAATATGAGAGCTATTGTAGTCGCCCCAGCGTCCGCGTCGGCGTCAGCGTCCGCGTCGGCGTCTGCGTTGGTTAAAGTTTTTTGTAAAGTCAAATATCTCAATTATTACTTGAGATATTCAATTGAAACTTACAATACTTATTTATAGTAGCAAGCTACATCAGATTGACAAGTTGGATAACTCTGCCTACAATATTGACAGAATTATGCCCCTTTTTAACTTAGAAATTTTGGTTAAAGTTTTTTGTAAAGTCAAATATCTCAATTATTGCTTGAGATATTCATTTGAAACTTACAATACTTATTTATAGTAACAAGCTACATCAGATTGACAAGTTGGATAACTCTGCCTACAATATTGACAGAATTATGCCCCTTTTTAACTTAGAAATTTTGGTTAAAGTTTTTTGTAAAGTCAAATAATTATCTCAATTATTGCTTGAGATATTCAATTGAAATTTAAAATACTTTTTTTATAGTAACAATGTACATCAGTTTGCAAAATTCCATAACTCTGCTGCAATATTTGCAGAATTATTTGCCCCTTTTGAAACTTAGAAATTTTGGTTAAGGTTAAAGGTCTTCAAAATATATTTACTTGAAACTTTACACATGCACTTAGGGTCATATTTGTGAGGGTCATAATTGTATGTCACTGACCAAGTTCCATAACTCTATCTTGCATTAAGGCTGATTCATATCCCCTTTTCTACTTAGTCTCTTGGTTAATGTTTACATGCAAGTTTTACATATCTCAATAACTATTAAAGATATTTATTTAAAACTTCACATATGCATTAAGGGTCATAATTGTAGGTCACTGACAAAGATCCATATATTCTATCTTGCATTTAGGCTGATTTTTCTCCCCTTTTTCAACTTAGAAATTCATGGTAAAGTTTTGCTTGTAAGCTGTTATCTCAATAACTACTGAAGGGTTTGTGCCTTTTTTGGGACAATTTTATGCATTCATAATAATAAAGCAGTTATTTACTTGATAAAACATCTTAATAACAAGCCTTTGTACCTTTTCTGTCAAATTTATGTATTCATAGGTAATTAGTATTATTGTACTCAATAAAACACCCTCGTGACATTACCTTCCGAATAGTCAAGCCAATTCTGTATAATTAGACTCTCTCTAAGGCCTATAACATGAATTTATAAAAAAAAATTAGCCCTTTTGTGAACTTAAAAAATTTAACATTATCAAGGCTCTTTTACTATCAAGCACTTAGAATAGTCGAGCGTGCTGTCCTACCGACAGCTCTTGTTAAATGATATTCTTTCTGAATTATATTTTTAATTAAACCTAAAAAGGTTGTTAAGAATTTTCTTGTTATAAATAAATGTTCCGCCGACAGAACAGAATCACTTATGGTTATATCCTATGTTTAAATTGATGTTATCAAACTTATGTTCCGCCGGCAGAACAATTTCAAATCAATTTTATTAAATGATATTCTTTCTGAATTATATTTTTGATTAAACCTAAAAAGGTTATTAAGATTTTTCTTGTTATAAATAAATGTTCCGCCGGCAGAACAGAATCACTTATGGTTATTTCCTATGTTTAAATTGATGTTATCAAACTTATGTTCCGCCGGCAGAACAATTTCAAATCAATATTATTAATGATATTCTTTCTGAATTATATTTTTGATTAAACCTAAAAAGGTTATTAAGATTTTTCTTGTTATAAATAAATGTTCCGCCGGCAGAACAGAATCACTTATGAATTTATCCTATGTATAAATTGATGTTATCAAACTTATGTTCCGCCAGCAGAACAATTTCAAATCAATTTTATTAAATTATATTCTTTCTGAATTATATTTTTGATTAAACCTAAAAAGGTTATTAAGATTTTTCTTGTTATAAATAAATGTTCCGCCGGCAGAACAGAATCACTTATGGTTATATCCTATGTATAAATTGATGTTATCAAACTTATGTTCCGCCGGCAGAACAATTTCAAATCAATTTTATTAAATGATATTCTTTCTGAATTATATTTTTGATTAAACCTAAAAAGGTTATTAAGATTTTTCTTGTTATAAATATATGTTCCGCCGGCAGAACAGAATCACTTATGGTTATATCCTATGTTTAAATTGATGTTATCAAACTTATGTTCCGCCAGCAGAACAATTTCGAATCAATTTTTATTAAATGATATTCTTTCTGAATTATATTTTTGATTAAACCTAAAAAGGTTGTTAAGAATTTTAATATATTGTAATAAGTAAATGTTCTGCCGGCGGAACAGGATTTTTTATGAATTTATAAATTTTTCCTTTGCGTTAGAGTGAATCATATTTCTTTTCTGCTGGCGGAACAATTTCAAATGATTACATTATTTGATTTTAATTTAAGAAATATATTTTTGACAAAATTTTGCAAAGGTGTTAAAAATTGTATCTTGTAGTAAATAAATGTTCCGCCGGCAGAACAGAATCACCTACGGTTATATCCTATAGATGTTTAAATTGATGTTATCATACTTTTGTTCCGCCGGCAGAACAATTTCAAATAAATTTTATTAAATGATATTCTTTCTGAGTAAAAGTTATATTTTTGATTAAACCTTTAAAGGTTGTTAAGAATTTTGATATGTTGTTATAAGTAAATGTTCCGGAGGCGGAACAGGAATTTTTATGGTTCTATCTTATTTTTGCATTGATATGGACTGGAATCATATATCTGTTCTGCTGGCGGAACAATTCCAATGAGTTCTTTTATTTGATTTTTACTTTAAGAAATGCATTTGTTACAAAATCTTGCAAAGGTTGTTCAGAATTGTGGTATGTTGTAATTAATAAATGTTCCGCCGGCAGAACAGAATCACTTATGCTTATAACCTAGTATGTTTTGATACATGTTTTCATACTTATGTTCCGCTGGCGGAACAATTTAAGACTGAACTATTTTGTAAAATAACTTAATATAATTTATGTTTTATTTAATGTTCCGCCGGCAGAACATTTTAGCATTTTTGGATTCTTGCTATCTCGCAGAAAGAACTGCTAAATGTTCTGCTGGCGGAACAAATCATGATTTATTTGTGATAATATGCTGTATTTTTATAACAAAATGAAATAAATTTTGTGTAAAATATATTTTCAGATGTACTTTTTGTTGTTTTTCCCTTAAAATACATCTTAAAATATCCACTAAAATAGCTGAAAATGGCATTTTTAATTGGGAATCTGTGGATAATCCCTTTTTAAAATGGATGGAGTTACACGTACAAATGTAAATTCAGAACACAATACTCAGTGTTTAGCAATAATGTAGCAGTAAGCTAGTGTAAGCTTATTATTGTCTTTAACAAAATTGCGAAATTGAATTGTATGTGGCTCTGTTCATTCTTTTTCGTGCTTAGAAAACAATTTCTACGTCATTGGATATCATTAGCATCTTTTCATAGTATGGTACAAAAATGAAAGTCAAGAACACATGTGTGTATATTTAAAAAGTAGTTTATGTACGTTTCATAGCCAGAAAAATTTATACTAGGGAATTATTTTAGGAAGCATAACCATGCTGCCATTGAATAGTGTCAAACAAAACGAGGCTGCTTACAGAAGTATTTTGTGTCGTCGTGCTTTGCGACATATCTGGTTTACTTTCTTAAATAATAAAATAATATCTTATTAATGTACTTTAATAGGTCAAATGTATGAGTTATTCTGATTCCTGAAGTAATGCAGCAAATTACAAAAAAATGTGTCATTCGTTAATCGTTTAGGTAAAGAAAACAGACGGAACAGAGCCTTTATGCGCCTCATTATCATCAAAATCAATTATTTGTTTTGTCATTATTACCCGTGTGCGCCAAGCAAGACATTAAAAATATGCTCCTGAATATTTCTTCAGTTTCTTCCATGAAAATCGTGTAACGCACGATATTTACTTAAATACATCTACAAATCGAAATGCCACAGACATAACGGAAATTAAAATGTTTAGAACACCTTCCCAATTATCGTTCACATTTAGACAAGCAACATAAAAATGCCTTCATTTTGAAATATGATCATTATAAATTTTACTTTTTTTCTCTCTGACAAATAAGTAAATACTTGTATTCTAAGGAATCTTTAATGAAAACATCTTCCGTCGTATAGCGATTAATAACATCATGAACGACATAACTGATACAAATATATGATTATTAGACCAGCTTTATTATGCAAAAGTGATTATATTGAGACCGATTTTATGTAAATTTTCCAAAAGTGATCATAATCAAAGGCGAAGTTATTTCAACTATTGTAAAAAATACAAACAAAAAGCCAAAAAAACTTTCTTCTCATAATGCTTTTATAAAAACAGTAAATGTTTAGGGGCTATATGGAGAATTTTATCACGGGAAAGCATAACATAACGAAGCATTCCTAATAAGAGAGAAAAATAAATAAAATGCAACCAGTTTACATTGCAGAAGTGTGATTGTGATAATTAAATGAGCAATATCTTTTACGCCGCTTCCCCATTAGTACCGGGATAAGCGGTATTCAACCTTCAAAGTATTTGAATCTATGATCCCGAAGTATCTGTGAAATATTACAACATTGGGATTACGTATGGACCAACTTTTCCCTGAAAAGACAAGCAATTCAGCTCCATAAAACTTTGACTCCTATGTTCAGTTTTCAAAATCTTAAACGTTTTCACTGGAAAAGAACAGTTAAGTTACATGTAGTTATTCAGTTGTCCATAAGAAAAAAGGCACAGGTGATGTTTCAAGAATGGTCACAGTCACTTTTGGATTAGATTATAACAAGTACCGCATTGTTTAGTGCAATGGCGTTTTTTGTTTTCATTACAATTAGGTAAACAAGATTATTCAAACAGAATTTTAAATAATTTGTTTTTTTACCGTGAACTGAATAAAATTTTACTTTGTGTAAAACTAAGTGCTGACATAATTTCTAATTACAGAAAGAAAAGTTTAGAACAGATTGCCGAAACAATTTCTTTTCCGTGTCATGTTGTTTATTGTAAGTGGTAAAACACGTACTCTCCTGGTATTTCCTTATAATAAATAAATGTAAAAGTCTCTTTTATGTGCCAGAAAAAGCAGTAAATGTTTTCTTCGAATGTTTTGTTTGTGCTTTCAATTCAAATTGTGTTGATTTTAAGTTGAAATGGAAACAGATAAAACGGAAACCTTAATGAGGGAAACTATAATTTATTACAATTTAGGTTTTGCTGTGTCTGTTCATTAGCAGTATTTGAAAATTTAGTGTGGCTTCCACAGTTCTTTACACTGTCTTATCAGACTACAACATCGAGGTATTACAGAATTTATTTCAATGCTTATATGTCTTATGATATGATTGTTTTATTCTTTAGTCCCTTGATTTTGAAACTTGCCTTGTGCAATGTCCTGTTGTTTTTTTTGTTTGAGTCTTACTAGGCTTCTTGTCGATAGTACTTGGTTTCTTGGTCGTGTCTTATGGTGATTAGTTCATTGCATGCCAGCCTTTCTTGTGGATCTTGGTTTTTAAATATTTAATGTTCAGCTATACAGATAAAGAGTACGGTGTGTAAGTTTTGCCATTATTATAAATTATATATATACACACTAAAATGATCATCTAGCTTGACCATATTAATATATTGAAATTGGCTAATCACACGCAGAACAAAACCACTATAATATAAGATTTTGAATACAAATTCGCAAACAGGGGAACAATAAAAACACAAAAAAACTGCATCAACGTGCTGTGATTTTGATTATATTCTTTTGTAAGTGTATGTAGTAGAACTATTTGATATGGTATAAAATATCAACAACTTAGAAAAACATCGTGCATTAATAATCTAGTTCAGAGTTCTTTTTATAGTAATTCGTTCATGATTTTATGAATTGAACTGTTCATGTTTTAAATTATCTCAATAAAATCCTGAATTGTCGCTGCAAAATAAAGATATAATTAAAGAAAGTGTTCTTCGCTTATAATCCGATTCAGACGTACATGGGAGTCACTGGAAGCATGTGTTATTATTATGATGACGTTTATGGTTATTTGTGCGTACATGTAAATAAATGTGAATTTTAAACACATTTTGACTTAGATATTAATGTGAATTATTAAGTCTTATGTATTGATAAATATCTAAAAAGAAATATTTAGTTTGGAAACTATTTTGACATTTGTTTTTCTTTTAGTCTTCCGGCTGCAAATGTATTTACCAATGCAACTTTTGCAGACCAGATGCGTGTCGTCTAACCTATCAATTTTATTGTCTTCCTAAATTCTTCAAAACATATTACATATGTACTTTCTATTATTTTATAAATTAAAATCTACTTGTAATTAAGTATGCAATAACTATATTTAGGATTTAGGAACATTGCAAATTTGTTATAACGTCATTTAAAATGTAAAAAGTGTTTAAATTTAGAATTTCAAAATGTCTGATTTGTAATGCAAAACAAAACATTATTAGACAGTTGATAAAGTGAAAGAAAGTGATTACAACAGAAATAGAAACAGAAACAAATTTGATCGGAGAAGATAATGACTTAGCTGTCATTATTCAGGATATATTCATCGTTCTTCTTGATACTAAAGCAATCTTTAATGATAATATTTTAATACCATATGTTAAATGGCATTGATCAGTTTAAGATTGTTTTATATAGGGTTAACGTAACCCCGTCACTGTAAATGTTGGTGTTTTTTTTGTATGCTTCTTTGGTGATCAAGGACGTACATTATATTGCACTATTTTAAAATCAAAGTGTGTTAGTTAAATTGAAAGCCACTGATATGATACAAAGTGTTATCCCTATCTGGATGATTTTGATCAAATGAATTAATAGCATTTAATTTTTTTTAAACAATTCCCCTTACGATCTTATTATATTACATTTAAAGTAATATTTGCATCATTCTTTTTTTATCTAGCACAATAAAGCATGAGCAAAAAGTAATGAAAGGTTTCTCATCTTTTAAATTCAACTGAAACATCACGTTTCCTGTAAAATTCATACATAATCCTAAGTTTACTTTCATATTTTATCAGAATAATAAAAAAGAGAATTAAACATAATTAATTTCTTTTTTCTTCTGGAGAAGACAAAACGAAAAGCGCTTGTTTTTGTAGATTTGATTACATTCATATTCGATTAAAATTTATAGTAATATTACTAAATTTTAAAATTACATTTGAAGAAATAAGAAACATGATCTATGCATGAATGAAGCATTTTTGCAGTTGTAAAATGTGATACTTTACCAAACAATTGTTTACAAAAAATACCAGAACCATTATCAGAGATAGAATCATGTAAATAAAACTTTACTTAATTTATGGACGTGATACACAAGATTGCCCACGAGAGCCTTTTTTAATCGACTAAAACTGTTTAAATGTATTACACCCAGATAATGTTTTGATATTTACATAAAATAATATAACACTTTCATTTTATTATGCATAACAATGTAACGTACATGACAATAATTTGATACAGCTGTCAGAATTTGCAAAATTAATTAATATTCTTTTATGTATTGGCTTGTTCTACTTAACAATGTGACATTTCAAGAATTACTCTTGTCATTTTTCATTTCTCTTAAATAACGGTTTCTTAAAATAAATTAAAAATGATATTTTAAATTCAGACAATAATTAGTCATCTTTTGTATTTGTCATTCTATAATCGTTTCAAGTTTTCTTTCTCATTTTCTCTTAAAAGTGCCAGAGACGCATTTATTGCTGTTAACATATTTTGTTTTCGCCATTCAAATATAAAAAAAACATATTTTGGAACCGAAATTAAATTTGAAAACCTTTGAGAGAAAATAAAACCCAACATAAAACCACTGAGAATGTCTCCATATTAACATTTTCTATTGCATGCTGTCAGGAAATATTTCAGTCTCTACGTCTTTTTGTGTTAATCTTTAAAAGATAAAACCTTGTTTTTTGCATGTGTTAACAATTTGATTTAAACACCATAGATTGATTTCACGACGTGTGTGTTTCTTTGATTGACATGAGATGCTAGTTTTTTCATCGAAAACAATTCAATGGAAAATGAATGCCAAGAATAAATATCGCGGATAAATTATATTTATTATTCTTCTACAACATGACATAAACTGATTTACTGTTATCATAAAAAATGAAAGTAAACATGCGTACAATTTGAATCGTTTTGTAATTTTTAGTATGAGAAAAAAATACCCATAATATATAAATATCTTTAAAAAAAGGCAAACTAAATTAAATTTTACTTAATGCATTCTTTGGGAATAAGAATAGAATGTAATATATATGTCGTTATTAAAACATACACAATCTCAATTGTAGAAATATTCAAATGTAATAGACATAAAATATTTTACAAAATGTATTGATTAATGTGTTTTGTATATTCATATACTGCAAGGCGCTACCAGCATTCCTCACTGACCAAACATAACAAATTTATTCCTTTAGTATGTAAGTGGTAATTATTTGTTTTTTTTTTTTTGACGTTATTTTAATTAGATAGTTGCCTTTTTGAAAGGTGAGAAGTGCCATTTACATGTATTTGTTTTATGTCATAGCCATTTCTTAAATTGTTAATCAATCATGCAGAAAGATTCTTTATGTTTCAAATGTCAACATCGAAAAATTGTGAAACACGATTTGTTTTAATCACGAAATCAGATAATATTAGCACTGGTAGCGTGACTTCCTTGCAAGAACACCTATAGAGAAGGAAATAAGAAATGGTAAACCGATTTCAAAAGTAATATTTTTAGCGATACAAGACAGTTACATACTTTTATTAATTGTCCGAGTTTTTGCCGAGAAATTAGTTTCTTGCAACAGGAAAGATCGTGTTACACAAAATAAAAAACAATAACAACAAAAACAACAACAAAACAAAATTATGAAGACATTTAATTTAATTCTTGAAAACTACTATTTTTCTAAAGAACATAGATTTAATTGAAAACATAAAAATCATGAGTGACAACCACAATGCTTGTTTTTAATTTGTTGTTGAAAAGAAAACTGCATAATCGTTTTTATTGTCGTAGCCTTTGAGGAATGTATATTTGTATTGTTTCATACTGTTCTGGGTACACTTTTGTTTGTGTCCCTAAATCTTTTCTCGTCTACGGTAAGTATCTTCCCTTTGCCCCTAGTGTTATTGTTTTAATTTTACACCCCCTTTCCTTGCTAAATCTCTAGTCCCCTTTCCCAGTGTCCTTTTACTGTGTTGGCATATTAACTAATTATTATTTTTTTCTTTAAAGTGACATTATGCTCATATCTTGCTGAATTGACTTTATATTTCAAAAGATTGACTGTCAAATGGTGTTTGACCAACAGTCGATATTGAAAACTGTTTAGAACAAAATTATAAATCTGCCTAAAATCTAAAAAGACTGCCCCACTCATTTTATAAAATAAGCGTTATAGGTAAATTCTAATGGATATTTACGGAAATTTCGTTTGGATCTCAGCTTACTTATTTTATTAAATTAAAAGGAATAATGGTAAAATGACAACTTATTTTGATCTTCACCCGTTTACTCACTTAATACCCTAGGATGGACATAATGTCACTTTAATTTCCTCATCGATTACCATTATTTCTTTTTCTAAGTATCGTTAACGTGATGATCCTTTCCGTATTCTGCATTGCGCCGTGTCCTGTTTGTGTGTGTTGTCCTCCTAGGGTTGCGTTCATTGAACGCCGCCTTTCCTTGTTTATAATATTTTACAAATATAATATTTGAAAAAAAAACAATTAACTTAAGATAAAACCTCTCCTATCGAACTGAGTAAAAACAATAAAAAGGCAAAAAGCTATGGCTTAGGAATGTTTGTTGAAGCTTTTATCGGTAAAATTACTATATGGAAAGTATCGATCTTAGGTGTGATGTCAATAGTCCCTTTAATTAGCCGCAGTTAGATTAGTATCAGTAAAACGGAATCTAGATGGTATTAAGTACACTAATTCGTTAATTTAAAAACAACAAATTATACATTTAGATATAGCAAAAGTAGTGCCAAATGATATGTATATTAATAATAATATCTGTCATATTTTGCTGTTCGGATCGGAATATCCGTCCCGAGGTGACCCGCCCATTGGGCGGTAACGAGGCTTGCCGAGTTACCGCCCATGGGCGGGTGACCGAGGGACGGATATTACGATCCGAACCGCAAACATATGTCAGATATTTTTTCTTGCATATTCTACCATATTCCATTATATTTTAAATTCTTTATCTTTATTTTCAATGAAAATTTATATCATTACAACCGTAACTACTTTCATTCAACAGCGTATGAATTACAAAATCATTCATAACGGTAAAATGACGTCATCTTTATCGTGCCATTGTACAGCACGCGATTCATCTGGAACCCCCCATGCCAGATGAAATTTCCGGCATGGGTAAAACTAACGGAAACGCCAGTCTGATATGCAAGAAAAGTATTTGCCAATAATATTACTGCAAACACACTTATGGCTGCGTCACCAGTGTGCTTCATCTTCATACACAAGTCTGGCTAAATATACTTTTATAACAACATGTAATACACGTATGGCTACATCGTCAATATTTGTGTATTTTCTACAAACAAAAGTTTAGCATAATAAACTACCATAACAATGTATAATGCACGTATGGCTACATCGTCATTATTTTTGTATTTTCTATAAACTAAAGGTCTGGCTAAATAAACTATCATAGCAATGTATATGGCATGTACGGCTGCATCGTCAATATTTGTGAATTTCCATACTTAAAGTATGGCTAAATAAACTACCTTGCCAACGTATAATGTATAATGCATAATGCACGTATGGCTGCATCGTCAATATTTGTGTATTTCATACAAATGAAACATCTAGCTATGTTTACTACCAAAACAATATGTGGAGCACAAATAAGAGAATATTTATGCTTCTTTATAGAATTTGTTATGTGCATAGCATTTCATTACATACAATTCAAGTGCTCTTAAAGTTTTTGTTGTCTTTTTTATTATTGTTTGTTAAAATGTCATAGATTTACGAAAGACAGATTGTGAAAGTTGTAATTGATAGCATATCCTTTTTGAAAGTAAAAAAAGCGAGGTTATTCTTATTTTCTCTATTTTATCCCACAACAGCATTGTTTATGTCGTGTTGAGGCTGCAAAAAGTCGTCCCCGACATTCAATCAGAGATGTTATATTTCCGACACTTATTTAAAGAGCGTTCAGCACCATATTATTGTCGTGTTCGTGTTATTTTAAGTTTTAACTATTTGGCATTTTCTAGTCGAGTGGTTCCAATATTCCTTCTTGAATACTGTATAACCACACAGGATATGTTGCCTTTTTTAAATGTGTCTTTTGACGTCTTTTTGTGATATACTTGCTTCATAACTGAAACGCGTTTCAATATTCCATTTTGTTTAGTTACGCCCATTGTTTTCTTGTTCAGGGCACACGCATTTTATTACTTGGGGACTATACGTCGCTTTTCAGGGAATGAAACTACTGTGTCACAATAAAGGTTTCATGATAACCGCCGTATGAACACACATAATCGAGTGTTTTAAATTCAAAATTTATTTTACATTTTCACGTTTAAATGTTGAATTCTGCTCAAGCCGGTGTTAGGGGGCGTGGCCGGTAGTTTATATTTGACAGTTCCGTCTGTTGGCAGGATCAATCAAACCGAGTCTGCAACATTTTTAATTTTGACGTATTGGGCTTTCTTTATGGACTAACGGCTTTTTCAAAAATATTAGTCGAACAATATATAATTATGAGAAGCAAGCAAACAATTTATATTTTTTGTTACTTCTTGGCGGTGATACTGTGATTCATTTTTTAAAGCTCAAACAAACATATACGTTTTCAAAATATTTTCTCATATGTAAAGCATTTGGGTTAAGGCTTTAAACACGACTTCAGGCAATATTTGCGAATGAATGTCTAGTCTCACTAGTTAAATAATTCTATATTTAGGAAGCCCTTTCTATTTGTCTTTATTAATACATTCTTTACAAGAAAATAACACCACCTGCTCTTACTTTAGTTTTGTCACTAATTCGAAATCAGGTGTCAGTATAAGTTTTGTTAACATGTGTCTGCTTAATAAAATACTTACCAGTATTCGTGATTTTGGTACGTCAAAGGAACATAAAATTATTGAACTAACAGAGCCGTGTGAAAATTGATTGTTGGCCATAAGTATACATGACTTAAGCATCAAACGCATCAAACAAAAGTGTTATTTCCTTTTTCCCTATCAGCTACAATTCTACAACAAAGTAAAGAAAGCATGACGAACTATACATTTTCACTCTAAATCGCTGCCGGATTCTTTTTGGCATGCCAGTGTTTTGACAAATTCAATTAATATTTTAACGCGCTTTGAAAAGATGAAAACTATTATCTTAAACTTTTATATCATTAATTAGTTTTTAAAGTTAAATAAAAATGTGTTTCATTCTTATATCTTTCATATTTTTGTTTTATAAAAATACATTCTAAGTTTCCATTTGCCATGACAAACTACAAATACTTAATTATTGCCCTAATCACAAAGTATTCACTTATAATGGTTCCATTTTCAAAACTTACTGCGAAAATGTTTAATGTTAAGTTGTTTGCAATCTTTTATAACATTTGTACATTTATATTCCGGCGTATTAGTTTTCGTCAACTCTTTAAAGAATTTATTTTTTATTGTAATTTAGAGATGAATTGACTTTATATTTCAAAAGATTGGCTGTTAAAAATGTGATTCATTTGACAAACAGTTGATATTGGACAATTTAATGATGAATATACAAATTTGCTTAATATATAAGATGACTGCCCACTCATTTTATAAACTGAACGTTAAATTCTGATGGATACTGTACTTATAAAATAATCCCTTGGGCCACAGACATTATTTATCTTTAATACAAAGTAATTTGATTATCAAATTAAAAGAAATTATGACAGAAAAAACAAAGTATTTTAACTTTTAACTGTTCACTTTTATTTACCCTTCGATGGGCAAAAAATATAATAAACAAGATCAACAAGGAAAGGTGGCGTTCACTTTAAATAAACTCATTGCAATTGTTTAATTAATGGTTTTTATGTTTTTACTCATAGGAAGGCAAAATGTGAAAATACAATAAGATATTTGTTTTGTATATCTTCATTTATTACAATTCTAAGAGCGAGATTATGCTTTTTTTCAGGACACATTTAGCAAAATGTTTTCTATATTCGACAAGATGACGTGTTTGACATAATAACATCCTAATATAGATACATCATTAATAAGGCATAAGAAGCGTGATTGAAAGTTTTACCATATTGTTGACAAGATGCTCACAACAAACGTACGTGCGACATTTCTGAGACAACAATATATAAGTAGGCTCTCAACCTAGTACAGTGTTCAATTTGAAATGACCCAAAAACAACAACAGTAGCATGTACGAAATGTATTGAATGAAAATATATATTTCTTTAGATATTTCATCAGTAATGATCAATCTTGCTTTGAGCAAAGTGTCCCTAATAATTGTGACACATGAAACTCATTATGAGACAGAACACTGTTTGATAAATGTTTCTAAGATGTTCAAGGTTAAGTAAAAAATGTATAAAAATATCAAATGAGCTTTCCTTTCCCAATTAGAACAGATATTATAAAACTTTTTCAATCTTGTTTTTAATTTCCGACAAATGTATTGTTTTTTCATGACTTCCTTTGTTTGTTTGTTTGTTTCATTTTACGCCTTTTCCCTCATATAGGTGGGTACTTTCCTAACTATCGTTCCTGGAGAGTTAAACCAGTACTAGACTTCCTTCCTCCGAGCTAAACTACCAAAACATCTCCAGGGGATCGAACCCACGTTAGAGAGGTAACTGGATTAGAAGTCATCGACTCTAACCCCTCGACCACGGAGGCGGTCCATGACTTCCTTTAAATAATCTAGAATTAATATGACGAGCAATGGTCCTGCAACTTTAATTTTGTAAATTCTTTATATACTGTTTGTTTTCAATCAATTGAATGACAGCATATTCCGGGACAAATTGTTAATTTTTACAATGCTGATGATTGGTCATTAGCTAATATAAAAACAATTAATTTGCAGATATTTCAAATCTTTTAAATCTGGTTATCAGTTGCAATTGTAAGCTAAACACGTTTTTATGAATTTGCATATTAGCGTGTTTCAACAACGTGGACCAAGAGAATTTCATTTTTTGTTGTGTGACACAACAATTTGAGCACAACTACCTATCATACTTCTCAAAGTTTCGATAAGTTTGAACGTGTTTACCAATTGTATTTTTTCCAGCAATGCTAATACGAAAGTCAATTAGTTATTTTAAAGCTTTTTGTAATATTTTCAAATGTTGTTTCAGAAACGTACAAAGGATTTAATTTATTTACACTGATTTTGTAGGGTATTTTTAAATTAAAATCTTTGAGACATCAAAGTTTAATATGGTTCTTGACATGAAATTAAGTAGAATGTAGATATTTAAATAAGTTTAAGTTTCTATTGTTCTTTGGAAATATCCATGTTCAAGAACTACATTTTTCATGTTTGTTCATATCTATTTTACTTTTGAAGTTTCCTTTTATTTTCCTTCATTTATGTTCTATGTTTTATATTGATACATCGTGCTATTTACCAAAATATATATTTAGATACAACAAGCAATCTGTTATAAGCACAAGAAATACGTTGTTAACGAAGATCAATTACGTAAAGCACAACTTTGAAAAGTTTGAAAATATAACATAACACTGAAGGTGGTACAATTATTGAAAGAAAATAAGTTAATATATCAAAGATATTAAATCTTACAACATTTTTAATATCTAAATTCTTAATTTCAGTTCTGACTAAATTGTTATTATTTCACTGGTATTTATACAATCATTTCGTTCATTTACGTCAAATCAAAAGTTAAAGTTAAAATGTCAGACGTTTATAAATTGTATAATAATAAAATGATATTATAACTACAGATGTAAAATAGAATGTTTTAAATAGTAAACTATGCATTTTTATTGTTCTTTTTAAAGTAATTATATATAAGCGTAATTAAATTGCTACATGTATATAGCACAGCTGTAACTGAATTAAGCATTGATGAAGATAATGGATATAATAGACATTTTAATGAAAGTCAGAGATTGAAATAGAAGCAAGAAAGAAATTTTATGCTTAAATTTCAAAATTGAAAATATTATCAATTTTCATAGTCTCTTTTCAAATGTAAAATTAACACGTTTTGATTACACACAGAGAAGATCTCAGAAGAAATGTCTTCGAATGAAAACAAAAGAGAATAATGGAAAGAGACAAAATCTACCTAATCAGCAATATTGTATGCACCTTATTTAACATAGCTTATGCAGTCTCAGATTAAGCACTTTAAGAAAACTATGTCCGAAATTTCAATATATGCTTTACAATAAACCTATTTTATACAACGATGAGCGTACTATCTGTTTAAAGAATGGACAAGAAAAGCAAACAATTGTGTAAGTATATAAAACGTCCTTTCGTCTTCTTTTTAGTGTATAAAACATATAATTATATATCAATTGTTTAAAATAGGTCAATTAACGGAAATAGTAAGATTATATGAGTTAAGAAAAGCCATTTTTGCTCTTCTTTCTACTTCTACTGTTTTAAGTGTATAAAAGTGGATAAAATAACGAAAATCTCTAATGCTCATATACAAGATGTATCAACACAATGATTAATAGTAGACTTTACAAAACACATAATATATCTAATGATGGTGATCAAAATAAGCTACTATTCATCTTATCATAATACACAGACAGATAATCTAGAAATAACTCACGTACACATGTAAATTCAGAACACAATATTTAGTATTAGCAATAATGTAGCAGTAAGCTTGTGTAAGCTTATTTTTGTCTTTAACAAAATTGCAAAATAGAATTGTATGTGGCTCTGTTCATTCTTTTCATTGCTTGGAATACAATTTCTACGCCATTGGATATCATACGCATCTTTTAACAGTATAGTACAAAAATGAAAGTCAAGAACACATGTGCGTATATTTAAAAAGTAGTTTATGTACGTTTCATAGCCAGAAAAATTTATACTAGGGAATTATTTTAGGAAGCATAACCATGCCGCCACTGAATAGTGTCAAACAAAACGAGGCTGCTTACAGAAGTATTTTGTGTCGTCGTGCTTTGCGACATATCTGGTTTACTTTCTTAAATAATAAAATAATATCTTATTAATGTACTTTAATAGGTCAAATGTATGAGTTATTGTGATTCCTGAAATAATGCAACAAATTACAAAACGCGGTCATTCGTTAATCATTTAGGAAAAGAAAACAGACGAAACAGAGACTTTATGCTCCTCATTAACATCAAAATCAATTATTTGTTTGGTATACCCATTTGCACTAAGAAAGGCATTAAAAATATGCTCCTAAATATTTCTCCAGTTTCTTCCATGAAAATCGTGTAAAGCACGATGTTTACTTAAATACATCTACAAATCGAAATGCCACAGACATAACGGAAATTTAAATGTTTAGAACACATTCACACTGGTCGATCACATTTAGACAAGCAACATAAAAATGCATTTATTTTGAATATATGATCATGAAAAATTTCACTTTTATTCTAAGGAACATATTCCGTCGTATAGCGATTAATAACATCATGAACCACATAACTGATACAAATATATGATTATTAGACCAGTTTTATTATGCAAAAGTGATTATATTGAGACCAATTTTATGTAAATTGTCCAAAAGTGATCATAATCATAGGCGAAGTTATTTCAACTATTGCCAAAAAATACAAACAAAAAGCCCAAAAAACTTTCTTCTTATAATGCTTTTATAAAAACAGTAAATATTTAGGGGCTATATGGAGAATTTTATCACAGGAAAGCATAACATAACGACAAATTCCTAATAAGAGAGAAAAATAAATAAAATGCAACCAGTTTACATTGCAGAAGTGTGATTGTGATAATTAAATGAGCAATATCTTTTACGCCGCTTCCCCATTAGTACCGGGATAAGCGGTATTCAACCTTCAAAGTATTTGAATCTATGATCCCGAAGTATCTGTGAAATATTACAACATTGGGATTACGTATGGACCAACTTTTCCCTGAAAAGACAAGCAATTCAGCTCAATAAAACTTTGACTCCTAAGTTCAGTTTTCAAAATCTTAAACGTTTTCACTGGAAAGAACAGTTAAGTTGCATGTAGTTATTAAGTTGTCCATATGAGAGAAATACAAGAAAAAAGGCACAGGTGATGTTTCAAGAATGGTCACAGTCACTTTTGGATTAGATTATAACAAGTACTGCACTGTTTAGTGCAATGGCGTTTTTTGTTTTCATTCCAATTAGGTAAACAATATTATTCAAACAGAATTTTAAATGATTTGTTTTTACCGTGAACTGAATAAAATTTTACTTTGTGTAAAACTAAGTGCTTGACATAATTTCTAATTACAGAAAGAAAAGTTTAGAACAGATTGCCGAAACAATTTCTTTTCCGTGTCATGTTGTTTATTGTAAGTGGTAAAACACGTATTCTCCTGGTATTTCCTTATAATAAATAAATGTAAAAGTCTCTTTTATGTGCCAGAAAAAGCAGTAAATATTTTCTTTGAATGTTTTGTTTGTGCTTTCAATTCAAATTTTGTTTATTTTAAGTTGAAATGGAAACAGATAAAACGGAAACCTAAATAAGGAAAACTATAATTTATTACAATTTAGGTTTTGCTGTGTCTGTTCATCAGCAGTATTTGCAAATTTAGTGTGGCTTCCACAGTTCTTTACACTGTCTTATCAGACTACAACATCGAGATATTACAGAATTTATGTCCATGCTTATATGTCTTGGTTATTTTATTCTTTAGTCCCTTGATTTTGAAACTTGCCTTGTGCAATGTCCTGTTTTTGTTTGGAGTCCTTCTAGGCTTCTTGTCGATAGTACTTGGTTTCTTAGTCGTGTCTTATGGTGAATGTTCATTGAATGCCAGCCTTTCTTGTTGATCTTGGTTTTCAAATATTCAATGTTCAGCTATACAGATAAAGAGTAAGCTGTGTAAGTTTTGCCATTATTATAAATTATATATATATACACACTAAAATGATCATCTAGCTTGACCATATTAACATATTCAAATTGGCTAATCACACTTAGAAGAAAACTACTATAATATAAGATTTTGAATACAAATTCGCAAAAAGGGGAAAAATAAAAACACAAATAAAATGCATCAACGTGCTGTGATTTTGATTATATTCTTTTGTAAGTGTATGTAGTAAAGCTATTTGATATGGTATAAAATATCAACAACTTAGAAAAAACATCGTGCATTCATAATCTAGTTCAGCTCTCTTTTTATAGTAATTCGTTCATGATTTCATGAATTGAACTGTTCATTTTTTTTTAATTATCTCAATAAAATCCTTAATTGTCGCTGCAAAATAAAGATATAATTAAAAAAAGTGGTCTTCATTGACCTTGTTCGCTTATAATCCGATTCAAACATACATGGAAGTCACGGGAAGCATGTGTTATTATTATGATGACGTTAATGGTTATTTGTGCGTACATGTAAATAAATGTGAATTTTTAACACATTTTGACTTAATTGTTAATGTGAATTATAAAGTCTTATGTATTGATACATATTTAAAAAGAAATATTTAGTTTGGAGACTATTATGATATTTGTTTTTCTTTTAGTCTGCCGGTTGTAAATGTATTTACCAATGCAACTTTTGCAGACCAGATGCGTGTCGTCTTATTTTGTTTCTAAAGTTTCCAAATTCTTCTATTACTTTCGTTTTCGTGCTTGATTTATTTCCATTATCTTATTTACCAACCGCTGGGTTAAGCGTTCTGACATATTATGTTTATATCGCAAAATAATCGCCTGGGTTTTATAGCCTTAATATTTACTATAAATATAAAATAAGTGTTTTCAGGACACCGAGAGTGTTATATTAACTACTGAATGCACGTGATGTTTAGTCCATGGTTATATAATCAGACACAAAATACATTCTAAAATAAATAATAAATTGAAATTAGCTGGTATGTACTCTTGTGAGTAGAATTAAAGTTTTAAAATCTACTTGTAATTAAGTATGCAATAACTATATTTAGGAACATTGCAAATTTGTTATAACGTCATTTAAAATGTAAAAAGTGTTTAAATTTAGAATTTCAAAATGTCTGATTTGTAATGCAAAACAAAACATTATTAGGACATTTTAAAATAAAGGGGAAAAGGGAAAAAAATTTTGATTACAACAAAAAAAAGGTAACGGGAAAAAAAATTTTTGATCGGAGAAAAAATTAAGACTTAGCGCATTATTACGGAAAAAAATTGTTTCGTCTTTTTGGATCCCTAAAGGAAAATGGGTTTTTGATAATTTTTTTAATTTAACATATGTTTAAATTGGGAAATTTTGGGAAGGGGTTTAAAGATTTTTTAAATTAGGGGTTCCCGGTAACCGCGCACTTGAAAATTTTTGCGGTTTTTTTGGGTTTTTTTTGGTGATCAAAACTTTCCCAGTACTTTTTGCAATTTTTTTAAAATCAAAGTTTTGGGTTAAAAATTGAAAACCCCATTTGTTTTTTAAAATAAAGTGGGTTATTTAAAATTTAAAAATCCACTGATATGTTTTCCCCAAAAAGTTTTTTTCCCCTTTTTTCCCGGGGAATTTGGTTTTGGGATCAAATGAATTAATAGCATTTAATTTTTTTTTCAACAATTCCCCTTACGATCTTATTATATTACATTTAAAGGAATATTTGCATCGTTCTTTTTTATCTAGCACAATAAAGCATGAGCAAAAAGTTGATTTGGGCAGTAATGAAAGGTTTCTCATCTTTAAAATTCAATTGAAACATCACGTTTCCTGTAAAATTCATACATAATCCTAAGTTTACTTTCATATTTTGTCAGAATAATAACAAGGGAATTAAACATAATTAATTTCTCTTTTTTCTGGAGAAGACAAAACGTCAAAAAGTTAAGAAAATCACTTGTTTTTGTAGATTTGATTACATTCATATTCGATTAAAATTTATAGTTATATTACTAAAATTTAAAATTACATTTGAAGAAATAAGAAACATGATCTAAGCATGAATGAAGTATTTTTGCAGTTTTAAAATGTGATACTTTACCAAACAATTGTTTACAAACAATACCAGAACCATTATCAGAGATAGAATCATGTAAATAAAACTTTACTTAATTTATGGACGCGATACACAAGATTGCCCACGAGAGCCTTTCTAACCGAACCTTTTAAAACTTTTTTAAATGTTTTTAAAAACCAGTTTAAATTTTTTTGATTTTTACATTAAAATTTTTTTAAAAAACCCTTTTCCCTTTTTTAAGATCCCAATTTTAATCCCAAAATTAAGGGTAAATTTTTTGGGGTTTTTCGTACATTCCCAATTTTTTGAACACCCTTGTCAGAAATTTTAAAAAAAATTTTAAAATTGATATTTTTTATTTTTTAAACCCCGGTGTTCTATTAACCCTTGGGCCCATTTTTAAAAGAATTACTATTTGTCTTTTTTCTTTTTCTCTTAAAAAAAAGGGGTTTTCAAAAAAAATTTAAAAAATGAATTTTTTAAATTCGGGAAAATAATTAGTCATCTTTTTTTTTTTTTCATTCTATAATCTTTTGAAAGGGTTTTTTTTCCCATTTTCCTTTAAAAGTGACAGAGAGCATTTTTTGCTGTTAACAATTTTTTTTTTCGCCATTCAAATATAAAAAAAATTATTTTGGAACCGAAATTATATTTAAAAACCTAAGAGAGAAAATAAAACCAAACATAAAACCACTGAGACTCTCTCTATATTAACATTTTGTATTGCATGATGTCAGGAATTATTTCAGTCTCTACGTCTTTTTGTGTTAATCTTTAAAAGATAAAACCTCGTTTTTGCCTGTTTCAACAATTTGATTTAAACACCATACGACGTGTGTGTTCCTTTGATTGATATGACATTCAAGATGTTTAATCTAAAACAATTCAGTGGAAAATGAATACAAAGAACAGATATCGCGGATAAATTATATTAATTAGTCTTTTACAGCATGATATAAACTGATTTGCAGGAAACGTCCTGTCATCTAGAAAATGTAAGTAAACATGCATATTATTTGAATCGCTTGTCAAGTTTGAAAATGACAAAATACTAAAAAACAATTGATATCTGTTTTTAAAATGTCAAACTAAATTAGATTTTGCATAATGCAATTTTTCGTTTTTAGAATATAATGTAATATATATGTGATTATTAGAATATAAATAACAAAATTGTAGAAATATTAAAATGGAATTCTACAAAATATATTAAAAAATGTATTGATTAATGTGTTTTAAATATACTGCGATGCTGATTAGATAGTTGTTGTTTTTGTTTACTTTGAAATATGATATATATTATATATAACACCATAATATGATTTTTTTATGTCCTTACGATTTCCTTAATTCTTTATCATGTAGGCAAATTTCTTTATTTACCAATCAGACCGACAAACATCAACATCTATTAAGGTGAAACACGTTTTGTATTTATCACGAAACGAGATAATATTAGCACTGGTAGGGTGACTTCCATACAAGAACACCTATTGAGAAGGATATTAAAAAAAGAAAACTAATTTCAGAAGTTATTCTTTTAACGATACCAAACAGATATTTTTTTAATTGTCCGAGCTTTTGCCAATAATGTCGTTTCTCACATCAGAAAATATGTTAGATATATGTTTCAAAGATGTTTCATACTTTTACACTAAATGTGCAAATGTGTGTAAAAAAGAAAACATTTGAGAAGTAAGCCAGGTGTATTCGTTTCTACGGCTTTGCGATATTTCTCCGTGAAAATTGATCTCGGACATTGAGTCAAATGTGCAATGATCTCTCACCTTTGATTCGTAAATCATGTTTGGCTGAACGTCGGTCGCTTGCAGAGACATGAAAAGCCGGCTACAGGATCGAAAACAATAGTAATTTTTCTTTCATGTGCATCTAAGATCGAAATATAATACACAAAGTGAACAATGGATATAACCGGTTCACCAGTTACGGAGCAAGGAGGAAAAATATTAAAGCTGCTGTACAATATTGAAATAAATTTGATCTTACGTTACAATAGCAGAAATCTATAAGAATTTATTTTGTGCTTTTCAGTTGTATTTGGTGATGCTTTACTGATTTTTTTGCCGCAAAAAGACATTCACACTCTCTCTCATTGTAACTGTTGAAAGATAATTCTGTAAATTTCATGAACTTTATAACATTTTTATATGATATGCGCCGATTGTCAAGTTTTTCTCGCAATCAATCGCAATCAAGCATATTTTTCGACGTATTTTGACGATATTTCCACATATTTGTGATATATTCTTCCGATCAGCATTTAATCTCAACCCTGGCCGTTAGCATGAAGTGAATTAATTAATTTAAAATTGTTTTAATACATCCTACAACTAATTTAATACGAACTATAGAACGAACAATAAGAGTTGTTTCACATCACATTAAGAGTTGTTTCACATCATTATAGCCATTAACCTACTTCCATTTCAATTTAATTGAGATAAGTTAACAACTTGAATTAGCTCACATATTGTTTGGCTTTAGATCAATCGTAACGATTACAGTTATGTTAGTTGTTCCAAATAGAAGATCCTACGATATTTTCAATAGAATAAGACGTTGATAATATATATATTTAAGAAACGTTTTTGTTATAACTGAGGCTACAGATAGAAAAGTACAATGAAGCCGTTTTATGTTAATTGGTAAAAGGTTTTGGTGATTTATTTAGGTCTTAGAGCATGTCTGACATAAGGAATATTTGTATCTATCTTTATCAAAATTGAAGAGAAAATATCACGATTGTTATTACAAATTATTGAGTAACTTATAATTGATAAATGTAACCTTCAAAGTTTCTTCGCTCTCATTTCTGAATATATATGAAAAATAAAAATGAAAATTAAGTGTAACAAGTAAGAAGAATAGGTGACTTTAGTAGTAAAGTTTTAAACCTTAAAATTCTGTACATGTATTTGCCTTTATTCTGGTATGATTTAAATGAAACTCAATGTATATGGTGTCTTACAAGACTTAAACATATATTTAATATGTGTATGACATAAGATCAAGTTATATAAACATTTAACGAAATAAAGTATATAAAATGTGTTTTACTATTTTGTAAAGCTATACAAAGCTTGAAGGTCAGATTTTTAGTTTTGCCTACGGCTAACTATCACAATTAGTACATTCCATCGTTTAGGAGAAATACATATTGAGAACACAGCCAGGTTATTGATCATAAATTAGTGGGACTCCAATGAGGTCTAGAGGCCTAAACAATACAGTTTGTAAACGTAACAACTATCAAGTCAAGACCTTAAAATGGAAAACCCTGCAAAGGATTACATAGAAATATACTCAGAAATAAATCGGAAACCGATTTTTTGTGCGGGATACGAGTGAAAAGGTTGCAAAACTTTTCATTTGGGGGTCATGTTTTACAATCAAAGTCATTATTTTTAAAACATGGGGTCAGTAAATGATCTGAACATAAGTTATTGGTCCACCAGACTTTTATCAATCGGTACACAAGGCTTGGACAATATTTCCAGTCATGTTAAAAATCCGGAATGAAGTGCTTTTAACCTCTACGAACTATTTTGTCTAAAATGAGATAATTTATCGTGTTATAAAGCAGACGGTCAGTCATATATTGATGATGCAGCCAGATATTTGTTTGCATGAATAACAGTTACAAATAATGAATAAACAGTGTGTCTTCTCACAACACGATGCAACTCTTTTGATCATCTATCTATATCCGTTTTTTCTAGACATCATTAATACCTCAATGATGCTTACCTTTCCGGAATAATGTAAAAGATATTGATTCTTACTAAAAACGTTTAATGGCAACATTATCGATCACCATTTCAATCAATAGTCCTTGTTTATCATATATATCCTTGTTCGGTGTGACGTAAAACTCAACCAAAGAAAATATCATTTTAGACGAAATACGCTTATGACATATTCAACTAAACATGTGAATCTTTGATCTGGGTTCTTATCATCTTTTAATTTACGACATATGTTTTAACATTATATTGTGAATTTTACAATGTAAACTTATCAAAACTTGTCAAGCATTGATCTGTAACAGTATAAACACTTTAAATGTTAAAATCGTCAAACCATCTAATAACCATCTAATCATTTTCGAAAATTGCATTCAATTAAATTTGGCAAAGTCGGCTCTTTATTTTTGTTGGAGGTGGTAATAAACTGTATGAATTTTTTTAATTGCGCATATGTTTAAATGATAATATATAAACAACCATTTTTTAGTCTTTAATAATAAAAAATTAGCAAGTCTATAATTCTATAACTTTATGACGCAGATTGTAAAATACATTTCAGTATTCAGTAAAGGACTGTTTATGAGTTTTGATAATAAAACCGTTCACGTGTATTTGTAGATGTTTTGATCTTTTTTAATAAATTCAACGTGCACACATATATATGACGTTGTTTGTTTTTCATTTTTTACCTTTAAATGTATAAATACATTGATCTTTGAACGGGGAAAAAACCCACTATATTTTGCATTCCAAATAAAAAGAAAACACCAATAACAAGAATATCAGTAAAATAACAAAATTGGCTAATTGAATTTAGACAATGTTGTTTCACATAAATAATCTTTAATAATATAGTCCGACAAACCAGTCATGCAATATTTGCCATTTGGCTTTAACGTCAGTACACTTGGGGATTCTCATTTTATCTAAGGTGTGTTTCATAAGTTAAAGGTTGTCATGTTGGCAATACGGATTTCTCTTAAAATAAAATAAGAATTTTACTCTTATAAATTTAATATACATGTAGTACACATTTCGTTCAGGTATATATAAAACATATATCAAAACATACTTTCTTGACACATTGCATTAATAATATGATTTTATTTTCATACTTTTAAAGACAGTCAAAGGCAGTTTTCAATTAGGAGAAACATTACTATAATATTGAACAACTAACCAAAGGCATAACAAGTCCAAATAATATATCTTATGCAGATTTAGCCGCAACCTTCGTGGGTTCAATTATTTATAATGACAACATTTTATGTCGTAATCGATCATGTTATTTAGTTAACATAATGAAGCAGACAAGTTTAAGAGAATGTGGAGTTAATAGGAGCAGTTTAATGTTATTTATGTGTTTTATTCACAATTTTTATAGTGTGCTTTGATTATCGTTTACATTCTCATCTGCGACGAACATTAACCTTCCAATATATATGGAAGAGTTCTATCACCTCATAAACTGGGTAAGATAACTTTGTACTGGTCGTGCCATTTTCATTTCTTCTTGAGATAAATTGTTACTGTACCTTATTTTTTATCTCCAAAAGAAAATATTTAATAAGAAAAGATTTTAACAGTTTCCAACAAAGTTAGATTTAATTTATAATTCATTGTTTCAATTTCTGGGATTTTTTTGGTTATTTGTTGTTGTTGTTGTCGTTTTTTTGTCAATTTAAGACTTTCTCGCTAAATTTTGGTTCCTTAAAACAATCAGCGCTTTCTTTATGCTTAGTTTATGGCTTGTGTAAATCGTAAAACAACGACTGCTCCTCACCTTTAACCATTAAATAGTCTTAGATTCGACATTTCTGGACACTTTTCAATTACAAATGTAGTTTGAAAAGCATGGAGCAAAATTTCCACTTTAAACATTTTCTGTGCATTCGATTTCAGTTGTTTGTGGAGATTCACTGGACAAATTGATTTTACAGCTTTAGCAAAGCATACTTAAACTTAATGGTGATATATTTTGTTAAACCTTTGCAGGTAAATTCCAAACTGAAATTATACAGTAATTCTTTGTAGAACAAAAACGTTCAGTTCTGTTTTCAGGAAAGTACAAAGATGTTCTTATAAATATTTTGCCGGAAACATATTTGGAGGGGAAATTAAAATTCTGATTTTGTTTTGCAATCTGTGTAAGAATGTATTAAATTTTTCTAACAATCCATCAATCATATATCACAACATAGAACAAAACAGCATATTTCACATTGTATATGATATCGTGTATTGCATGTCCCTTTTTGACATTGATCTTTCAAAAGAACTTTTATTAACATTATCAGATGTTTCGACATTATCCCATCTCCATTTGAATTTTGTCTATTAAAATTGTTATATTTGTTTTTCTTGCGATATTTTTAGTTTTCAAAGAAGAGTGTTTACGCCATATGCCAAAGTGTGTAACTTGCCGTGAATGATAACATAACACGATTTTATTTTTGAATGCGGTTCTATGAATCTTGAACAATTTAAGAAAAGATAAAGAATATAAAATACAAGAATAGTATTTAAACAGCAATTAACATAAACATTTGCCGAATTTGTATGTGTGATCACTCAGATGCATTAATCACAACAAAATTACAGGAAAACTGCAGAGTCGGTTTAATTATCTGGTACCATATATAATTATATTATTAAAAATCAAACACTTTTTTCTTTCAATAAGGGATCTGAGAGACACATATATAATGTTTAAAAGAAGAAGAAGAAGAAAAAAAGAAAGAAAAATTGCCAGTTCAGATGTTTGAACGTATGTCTTTAGTTCCAATGCAATTGACAGTAATTTTAGCATATTTGAATACTCTTCAAAGCGGAGACAGAGCATAAGGGGTATACTCCCTAATTGATTTCATTGAGGTAAGGAATACGTAGTTTGTTAATTAATTGTGACTAATAAAAAATAAAATCATAACCAATAAGTGATAGACCTAATTATTCAATTATATTTTTAATCAATCAGAAAGTAAATTGTTCGTCAATATAAATACAGTAGGGTGAACGTGTCAGTTTACACGCAAAACGCACGTTACACGCTATACGAACGCACGTTACACGCTATACGAACGCACGTTATACGCACGCAAAACGAAACGAAATACGCAGACGCACGCAAAACGATATTACGCTAAACGAAAATACGCTAAACGATATC
>NW_026862842.1:0-19891 GCF_026571515.1 Ruditapes philippinarum | reverse complement strand
ATATATATAATGATTGATTGCTTTCTTGCAATTTGTACGGCCGTATATAATGTCTTAGTATTATGACAAACTATTTTACTGTCATGATTTCTTTATTCTGAAAAGAAGCATCTTGCATACTCTAAATTCTTTATCCAAACATTTGCAACACATGTTTGCTCTAATGTATATAATTGTATCTTTCCTCGGGTTTAACATGCCTTAAATGGGGTTCCGTTAAAGGAATGGGTGCGTCAATGTCAGGCGCTGAAGGTCGGGTGATAGGAAAATGTCTATATATAAGAGATAGATAAATGTATCTTTTAGCTTCTTTACCAAAAAAATAAACATACATGCCTTCAAATACAATACGGGTAACAAAAATGTCATCATTCGAATCGTTGCTTATACGGTTGCAAATATCAAATGTAAAGTAGTCCCTGTTATAAAAAATTAATATATAATGGATAATTGCTGACTTTAGTATTAAAGTAAGCTTACTTACATTTTTTGCAGTGCGCTAACCCATGTGGATTTTACGTTGCGACTCTATATAAAGAATTGACACTTGGAGATCACACCCTACCCCATCTAGATTCGCATTGGCCCACTTTCAGATTACGTGAATTAGTTTTACTACTATTTCTACTTTCCTTCTTTAAAAATCCCTTTTTGCAAGCATGGTCCAATAAATATCAGCATACTAGGTTATATGGCCTCATAATGTAAAAATAATGATCTGTGATGAACTAATAACATCCTCTGATAAAGAGCGGACTATACAGAGATATATTAACAATATCAAGTAAATAGCCTGAAATAAAATGATCTAATATTGAAGTTTTTGTCGTCGTGTTGGTGTCATTAAAAAGTCAACTTTGACAAAACATACTACTCTAAAAGCCAACACGTCGTGAAGACGATACCAACACTATTAATTGATGGATATTAGAATGCAATTGTGCATAACGAAATAACTATAGTTTGGTTATCGTTGAGTTTAAAAATGTATAAAACTATATATCAGTCTGGTGCCTAGAGTTCAAAACAATTGTTTGAATTTTGAAAAAAAAGATTTAATTCCAAAATACATTGGGCAAATAACCAGAATTTACCCTGACATGAAATGTATCAGGTTAAACGGCTGATGTCCTGGGAAGTTCGCACTGTGATACTCTCCAAAGTCAATTACAAATCCATCCACATCAAATGATATGTTGTTATCACCACTGTCAAATATTTTCGTAATGAGAAACCTACCCTCTCTGTTGTTTATTAATGGGGGAATATCATAGAATGAGCCATCTTGCTAAGAACAAAAATATTCGTACCCGTTAGTATTAAAAGATATTTTATTGCAAGTGTATAAGACATATAATACATATAAAGGAATAATGCAAAACAAATGTTTATATAAATATAGGGCAAATGAATCTGGCTACAAGTTTTCAAAACGTTATTAACAGCCCTCTTAACCGCCTCCGTGGTCGAGGGGTTAGAGTCGATGACTTCTAATCTAGTTACCTCTCTGGCGTGGGTTCGATCCCCGGGAGATGCTTTGGTAGTTTAGCGCGGAGGAAGGTAGTCTAGTACTGGTGTCACTCTCCAGGAACGATGTTTAGGAAACTACCCGCCTATATGACTGAAATACTGTTGGGATAAGGCGTAAAATGAAACAAACAAACAAACAAAACAGCCCTCTTCACAAAGTCTTAAAGCAGCATGCCTCCACATTTATGATTATTTTCATGAAAACTAAACTATTTAAAAATAAAATATTGCGAAGTGAACAAAGAAAGTAATTTACACATTGCAAACGGCACTTACTATCCAAGTAAATTACAAAAAAAGGTCAAAATATACATATAAACCTCTTACTGCGTTAGTAATGCAGTAGAATTATAGCGATTGATACTGCAAAATCGGCCATTAATCGCACATAACATCGAAATAATTAATTCAATATTGAATCTTTTTTTACTTTTCTTAAGATCATAATACATGTTTCTAAAGATTGAATTTCTTGAAATATTTTGGCTCACTTAGAGGCGTCATAACGCATATATTCCGGATACTTTCGTGAGAATAGTCGCAAAACAATAAAAAGTAAAATATCCACTGGTCCCATATAAAATGACGGTTGAATACAGAATAAGACAAAGTTGACTTTGTATTAATAGCAAATCATATATTATGTATTTCATTAATTTGAAACCCCTAAAAAGCGATAAAGTAGGTCAAAGCAAAAAATGAAATGTTCATAACGTGTGGAATACCCTACATATAAGTCATAACGAGGAATGGCGGATCAATACAAGCTATACTGATCATATATGTTATACATGAACCTTGTGTACGGGAAATGACGAAGACGGTCGAATTCAAACGAGCTCATGGTAGGTATAATAAAGTACCTTAAATATAGGAATCAAAAACTATTGAAATTTAAACGAGCTTTTGAAGAGGAAATACCTTAAACAAAAAAACCCCCAAAGGTTAATTTTTTGGAAAAAATTTAAAATACCTTTTAATTGCAAAATAACACAATTAAACTGGTGTTTAAAAAGAAAAATTTATCTCTATTTTTATATAAACATAAAACATAATTAACCATTTAAATATTTAAAGAAAACAGTGTCTTACGTTTTGTTGGGAAATGTTAACCTGAGATATGGTAAGAAATCCACATTATACTGCTGGCCATCCGACGATGAGACGACGGCATCTAAGTCCTTTAAACTGGCATAATACAACGCCGCCTTGAAAAATGAAGAAAAATAAATGCAAAAAAGGACTAGTTAACGGATTCATAGGTTTCAGTAAATTTCAATTATTTATATTTACAGTACAATATTTTCAAAAGGTTTGTGGTAGGAAGAAACAGTATAAAAAGCCAGTTATAAATCTTAGTGTCATATTTCAAATCAGCCGTAATTGTGCTTTTAATTCGTGACCTTCACTTCCCTCGGTGCCCTATTTTGAAATAATCACACAAACCCGGTGTCGGTTAAAAAGACTGATAATTTAAGTAAGTCTGAGTGTTAGGAAGGCCTAAATACATCTAGTGTTAACTGGTGTAAATATTGTTTTTTGTTTTTTTTTACTTCAAAACTCACCTACCTTGTTTATTACTAATGTAAGGAAGCATTCTATTTCAAATTTTCCTTCGTCAATATCACCACCAACGAAATCCAAGAAGCTGTAATAACATTTGATAATGAGAGTATTAAAGGTTCATCATGTCCCTAAAACGCTCTTCAGCAATGAGGATATTAATAGTGATAATTTTTTGTATGGAAGTCAAAATACTACTTTGTTAATACTTTGCTAGTTTTATAACAAATAGTTCAAACTTGTTGCTACTTTCTTCAGGTTGCAAGCATCAAGCATGCTCTAAAACCATAATTCAAACGCTATAAAACTCATATTTGTCCTCTCGAAAGAACGAAAAAGGTGTTTGTTTCTGAAGCATAATGTGCCTTTCAGCTTTAACTATATCATCAGTAAAGTGATGCGCCTTATATCAAAATGTGCCTGGTATTTTGTCCACAAAAAGGATATATATGAAATGGCGCAAGCGTATGCATATATAGCTCCTAAATAAAATCCTAACTAAATGTCTTGCGTGACAAAGCCAATACAGCATGTTTCCTCTTCCTATTGTATGTTAAGAAATAACATGAACAATTCAACGCCATCAAGAAGAAATAAAGCCAGCAAGTTTGTCAACACCATGGCAGTTTGAGTCAATATCAGACATTTAAAAGCACGTTAAGCCTAAAATGATTTACATTTTTTTGTTGTAAAAAGGGACAAAATTTTTTTGTAAAGTTATTAAAGGGATTTGAAACATATTAAATGCCCTTCACTGGAAAAAATTGTGTAATTTCATAGAAAATAGCAAAAACCCAAAATTAAATTCCGGTGGAAGAATTGCAAGTCCATCATCATTCTTATCTTTATGAGAGCAGTGTTTGAGCTAATAGTTGGAGTTATCAATGGTTGCTTCCCAATACTTATAGTTGTTTGACGACGTTTCCGTGAAGGCTCTCCAGCTTCGGCACCCGTTTTACGATTTATTGCCTCTAAAATAAGTTTTAACACCTCGTTTTATATAATGTCATGGCATTGAAGCAGAAAACAATGGCAAACTTGTTGACAAGACTATCAGTAATAGTCCTAATAGTGGGGTCAGATAAAAATAAAACAATGAATTGGGACTAGAATTAGTGGTGTTTATAATGTATAAGCGGGCTGGTCTAAATATTATGGATCATATTACCATTAAAATAATATACAGACAGTTTCGTTATTTTACAAATTGGTCTTAGTAGCGTGGTGATCTTAATTCTGGGATGGTCTTAATAAGATTTTCTACTGTACAATGTCAAAGCGACTCTGGAATATCCATTTAACATTGAGGGAAATCTCCCTCTTGCTATGAGGTTGTGAGAAATGTTGCATCTTTAATCGTCTCTCATGAAAAGGCTTAGTTAAACCACGTCTCCACTTATATATTGTGTGTTTATTGCTATGTGAGGGTCTACTATTTTCTCTGGATCACTCTTACATTGTTAGGTGTCTTAAACTTTCTCTCATTCATTCTGGACTCATTCATTCTGGACAAAACCATTTATTAAGTAAATTTCAAAATTTGGACTAACAGACCAGCGAACAGTGCAGACCAGTATCATACGGCACGCAAGAGTGGAATCTGCTGCCGCAGATAAAAGGCTAAATGTTAAGATAAAACTATATTGAAATCTGGAAACAAAGTGATCCCTCGGAAGCATTGATCACAACAGAATAACATGAAAACTGCAGACTCGGTTTGATTGAGTCTGTACATGAGGGATAATGAATAAGTGCAACATTCCTCACGCCCCCTAGCACCGGCTTGAACGGTACTCAATTTTCAACACTTAATAGTGCTGGCATCAATGACCCCGAAGAACCAACACTGATTCTGATATAATATCAAGTAGTCGTGATAAGTCCAATACAAAATTACCTACATTGGCATATTTTTTAAACACGTCTAAAATGTTTTTATCATTTATACAATTTAAAATAATGTGATATAAAAATCGGTAATCTTGAGTCCACATTGACACATTTCGGTAAAATTTGCCATGACAACGTCAAGAAATCTTCATATCATTAAAAAGATTAAAATTTTATTTATGAAAGATTGAACAAGTTTTACAGGAACTTACCTCTCAACTTCAGTAATTGATCAACAGATGGTACATTGAAAGACTCATCATTTTCAACATAAACCGCCCTCTTTGATGTAATATACGAGTATCCATTTGTCGATTGTTTGAGACAACGCTGTTCATGACATATTGTAGTAATATAAAACATTACACTATTCATGCAATTATAAAATTGTTATGAGAATTTCATATTTTTCAGTACGTCTTTACATTTAGAAAAGTTATAAAAGGGACGCCACTCATTTTGGAAAAATAATGCAGTTTAAGTCCAGTTATTCCGCTTTAACTATTATAATGTAGCAGAAGTCATAGAAGGGGCGCTACTCAATTTGGAATATCAGTATCATTAAAACACAGTTATCTCGCTTGATCTGTGTATCGGTCAAAGCATATACCATCATCAGCTGCCTGCGTGTATATTAATTACATTAAACACAGCTGATATATTTATATTATATTGAAATAAAATCAATCATGTTTAAATATTTCGGCTGCCTTTATTTAGTTATGTAAACTTTATGGTAAAATACAGGATATAACTTATTTCGGGAACTCGGTGCAGTTTTAGCCCTTTTATCTCACTTAGTGTTCATCTTTTAATTAATTAACTTTAAATGATACTTTTCAATAAAAATAACAGGTCATTTACCAGTGAGTATTCTCCGTTAAAGAGTTCATTCGTGCAGACAGTATCTTTACTTAAAGCCACCGCGTCGTTTCTTGGCTATCAATCAGTTTACCAGTACTGCTTGCCTTCATTTTCGCAAGAAACTGATTTAAGTACTGTAAATGCCAGATCATAGGCAAACTATGAATGAACCCGGAAGAAAGATTTTCCCGTGATTAAAGTCAACCAAACGAAAAGTAAGAACATCCGGGAATCAAAACTTTGGGGTGGTTCAAATTCAGTTTAACGCTCTTACCATGGAAAGCTAACCCCGACGGTTTTCGACTCACGTTTTCTATATAAATCCTTCAACACACATTGCAAAAACTTGATTGCATTACATCTGCCAATACCGTCTTGTTAACATACCCCTAACTGCTGACACAGAGGTAACAAGGATGCTACAAGTAATCTAATGGTTTGACGAGACTAAAACTTCAAACATCAATGCTTATCTAATTAAAAACATATTACATTAGTACCAGGACTTTTTAATTTTTAAGCGGAAATTATATTATTTATACATTTTATATTCAACAGATGTAACAGCGGAAATGAAAAATAAAAAAATTATACCGCATTTCTACGAGACGGGCGCTTGCTAATGCCTGCCAAGAGTTGTTTCTTGATGGACAAGGTCTCCCTTTTGTCTTCTATTGTCAAGTGCATATGTCTCTCAGACAAATCTCTTGTCAATCTTGTTCCAAGTTTTACCGACCCAGATTGGTCTGAAAAAATAATGAATTAAAGTTTAGATGGAACTGATGGGTAGAAAGTAAAATATTAAACTAGAAATACCGATTAAGATCGAGAACAAATACATTGGCTGATTGCCTGTGTATAGCATCCCTGAAAGCTATTATCCTATCATTCAATCTTATTCAAATCAGCTCCTAAATAACGCTGCATGTAAGAAAAGTGTAGATCGGAATTTTTGTCAGACTGTCCTGCCATATTATTCATATTGTGACCTCTTATAATGTGTAGAGTTCAAAACATATCTACTTTGTGTGAAGTCGAAACATGTTGATTTTAATAATAACCAATTATGCGCACATATTCAACATCGCAAAGACATTTAAAAATTTCCACAAGATGTCGCCATTTCAACGAATGAGTCACTGACTGTTCATAAAGTAGCGGATCCTAGCTCTATTTGTAACGCACTGGACTGTTTAGTAATCCAGGCGCCAGTCACAAGTTTGAATTCCTGTTCCTCCACTAAAATACTCATGGTACCTAGGACCACTGATAGTCTAGTGAGCACCTATTTAGACCACATGTTTGCTGTTATTTTCTGTCTGAATGCCATGACATATGATGAAACGAGGCGTTAACACTTATTTTAGAGACAATCTTGTTGATCGGACACGAACATCAGTGTATTTTTTAAGAAATTAAACATCAATCAATGCTAATCGATGCGCATGCGCATTTTCATGGAGTATTTTGATCCTGCGCACTCAGATCTTTTTTCTGATTTATGCAGTGATAAACTCCAGCAGTAAGAACATGGTCATAGTAAAATATTTCAGTGACGCTTCCCCACAAGAGCCACTATTCTATAAGTGTCAAAAATGGAGTGTACATAATACTTTTAACGCACCTGCTACATCCAGCAACAACTGGGCGATCACTGTTTTCACCTTTCCACATTTTGTTACTGAGATTATTGTCATAGGCATTAAATGACCTACTGAAATTTTATTGCACGTGCAAATCGCGCGAAAATAGACAGTTGGTTAGAAAAATCAATATTTTTTTTTCCAATGGTATATATTACATGTACACATGTACTTTCACGTGCAAATCATGGTTAAATTGAGTTGTTGCATTAAAATATGCCCCTGATAAACGCTCTATTCGATAGTCTATTTCCTATTTATGAAGATTTTTTTTTTTATTTTGTACCAAAACATGTTTTATTATCAATTGTTGGTCAATCTTCATCGTTAAAGTAAGTCTATAGAACTATAATTATTACAAATTCCAGCCAACTTGACAGCGAAAAAAATAAAGCATAATGTCAGTAATATGATGCAGATTTTACATCATTTATTTATTTATTTAAATCCATTTTTCAGCATTACTACGCATTTCGGCAAAGTTTATCAAATTTACATGTGTATATTATCAATCAAACCCAGTCATCGTTTTGGGAAATTTCTTTTAAAGAAATTCTAACTGAATAGCACACCGTGTACAGACGGTATAAAAGTCGTAAATTGGTTTGTACTGGTTACATGGGTAGAATTAGTTGCCGCAAGCAGACTTAGTATCAATATAAGTTTAATAAACTTGTTTCACAATGAAGCTGGAATATATTATTTTAAAATATAAATTTGTAAAGTTAGAAATGGTTAAAACTTACATTTAAAGAAACTCGCTGCTTTCGCACAGTACAGCAAACAAAACGGCAAAAGTATCCGTATAATTTGCATCATCTTAAAACGACTACTGTATTAATCAGATCCAAGCATGAAATGCATAATATTAATATGTACAAAGTGAGAAATAATAAGATTTTTTTATATCAAATCATAAAAGGCGTGTTTAGATTGGTTAGATTGTAATTGATAATTTTAATTAAACTAAGATATGCGCAACATGTATTCATACATGATCTTATTGAAGGCTGAAGTAAACAGCATATCTGATGAGTCAAATATTGTTATGTATAGATGTTTAGTTTTCTTTTAAAGAAAAAAAAGGAATATAATTTGTAATAAAGCCTCCATGTTCCTGATCCATAGATTATGTCGACATGAAACCCGTACTAACGGTAGAAATCACTCACCTATACAAATGATGATTCCTACAATGTACAAGTAGGTAATGGCTCATGTTCCTCCAATATCAAATTTTGATTTTGTTAGGGGACAGAAAAGCAATGCTACATATAAATTACATTGTGTAAAGCGTCTTGTCCTTCTGGCTTTATAAACAACTATTTAAAGATTTTCTCTTTTTTATAAGTTTCCTGTAAAGCTAATGTCATCCAGGGAGGAACCATTATTATTCAAATAGATTAATATACATTGAATGTCTTTGTAGAGGAGCACTGGGTGTGTTTTATGAAAATATTGAAAAACTTGTCCAAATCATTTCAAAGATTGTTACTATTGTTTATGCCCTTGCTGATGCTAAAGCTATTAAGCAACTTCGGTACGGCTTCAGGCTAAGACCATTGCAAGTCAAAATTTGTCCAGAACCACTGACACTAACAGAGCAATAATGTGTTAGTTACTTTCTTTCCTCTTTATTTCGTTTTTGGTTGGATTTCATGTCCCAATACTGTAGTTATATCTAAACATTCCGATGTCATTTTACGGATAAGAAAGCCAGGGTACTGTTTGTGGCAAAAGAGGAAATACGAGACGCCCACTATTTGGTGTAATAGCTTAGAGATATATAAATCCCTTGATATCTTAGATGGTATATTAGATCAGAGACGTATATACATGTATGTATCTCAGATGGTATAATAGATCAGATATGTATACATGTATAAATCCCTTGATATCTCAGATGAGATGGTTTAATAGATCAGAGATGTATATATGAATAAATCCTTTGATATCTATGATGATATAATAGATCAAAGATGTATATATGTATAAATCCCTTGATATCTAGGATGATATAATAGATCAGAGATGTATATATGTATAAACCCCTTGATATTTCGGATGATATAATAGATCAGATATGTATATATGTATAAATCTTTTGATATCTAGGATGATATAATAGATCAGAGATGTAATATATGTATAAATTCGTTGATATATCTCAGATGGTTTAATAGATCAGAGATGTATAATATGTATAAAAATTCCTTGATATCTCGGCGATGATATAATAGATCAGAGATGTAATATATGTATAAATCTTTTGATATTCTAGGATGATATAAATAGATCAGAGATGTATATATGTATAAATTCGTTGATATCTCAGATGGTTTAATAGATCAGAGATGTATATATGTATAAATCCCTTGATATCTCGGATGATATAATAGATCAGAGATGTATATATGTATAAATCCCTTGATATCTAGGATGATATTATAGATCAGAGATGTATATATGTATAAATCGCGGGCTTGGCGCAAAATGGTTGTAACTCACTTTTTTTTCACAAAATGACTTTTTAAACTTTTTCAATGTATTTTATGGTTATGCATACCCTCAGTAAGTATTTTAAATGGATTCTGAAAAGTAACAAGTTAAATCAATTTTTGTCAAAAGGTTGTATCTCAAATTGCTCTTAATTTTCTGCTCAAAATGGTTGTATCTCAAGTTACAACCATTTTGCGCTGAAAATTCTGATAGTGCTATGGAAGTAAATCAGCATTCTGGTTGTCTTATTTGGATCATCACATGAAAAGGAGGATATAAAGACAGTAGAAAATATTTTGTTTTGGTCTATCTTAATCATAAAAGGTGTGTTTAGACTGGTAAGATTGTAAATGATTATTTTAATTAAACTAAGCAATGCACAACATGTGTTTGATACATGATCTTATTGAAGGCTGAAGTAAACAGCATATCTGATGAGTCAAATATTGTTATGTATAGATGTTTAGTTTTCTTTTAAAGAAAAAAAAAGGAATATAATTTGTAATAAAGTATCCATGTTCCTGATCCATAGATTATGTCGACATGAAACCCTACCTAACGGTAGAAATCACTCACCTATACAAATGATGATTCCTACAATGTACAAGTAGGTAATGGCTCACGTTCCCTCCAATATCAAATTTTGATTTTGTTAGAGTACAGAAAAGCAATGCTACATATAAATTACATTGTGTAAAGCGTCTTGTCCTTCTGGCTTTATAAACAACTATTTAAAGATTTTCTCTTTTTTATAAGTTTCCTGTAAAGCTAATGTCATCCAGGGAGGAACCATTATTATTCAAATAGATTAATATACATTGAATGTCTTTGTAGAGGAGCACTGGGTGTGTTTTATGAAAATATTGAAAAACTTGTCCAAATCATTTCAAAGATTGTTACTATTGTTTATGCCCTTGCTGATGCTAAAGCTATTAAGCAACTTCGGTACGGCTTCAGGCTAAGACCATTGCAAGTCAAAAATTTGTCCAGAAACCACTGACACTAACAGAGCAATAATGTGTTAGTTAACTTTCTTTCCTCTTTATTTTCGTTTTTTGGGTTGGATTTCATGTCCCAATACTGTAGTTATATCTAAACATTCCGATGTTCATTTTACGGATAAGAAAAAGCCAGGGTACTGTTTGTGGCAAAAGAGGAAATACGAGACGCCCACTATTTGGTGTAATAGCTTAGAGATATATAAATCCCTGATATCTTAGATGGCTATATTAGATCAGAGACGTATATACATGTATGTATCCAGATGGTAATAATAGATCAGATATGTATACATGTATAAATCCCTTGATATCTCAGATGAGATGGTTTAATAGATCAGAGATGTATATATGAATTAAATCCTTTGATATCTAGATGATATAATAGATCAAAGATGTATATATGTATATCCCTTGATATCTAGGATGATATAATAGATCAGAGATGTATATATGTATAAATTCCTTGATATCTCGGATGATATAATAGATCAGAGATGTATATATGTATAAATCTTTTGATATCTAGGATGATATAATAGATCAGAGATGTATATATGTATAAATTCGTTGATATCTCAGATGGTTTAATAGATCAGAGATGTATATATGTATAAATCCCTTGATATCTCGGATGATATAATAGATCAGAGATGTATATATGTATAAATCCCTTGATATCTAGGATGATATAATAGATCAGAGATGTATATATGTATAAACCCCTTGATATCTCGGATGATATAATAGATCAGAGATGTATATATGTATAAATCTTTTGATATCTAGGATGATATAATAGATCAGAGATGTATATATGTATAAATCCCTTGATATCTCGGATGATATAATAGATCAGAGATGTATATATGTATAAATCTCTTGATATCTAGGATGATATAATAGATCAGAGATGTATATAGAGGATATTTGTTTAGTTCAGTGTAAGATCGGAATATATTTCACCGAGTGAGCACCAAAAGGTATATTTCACCAGTGGCGCAGCCACGAGTGAAATATGAACTTTTGGTGTTCACAAGGTGAAATATATTTCAATCTTACACTAAACTAAACAAATTTTCTTTTTATTATATGCAAAGAAACGTTTTAAAAAGACATTTAATCTAATACTGAATGAAAGGCGCGCCAAATAATAATACAACGTGACGTCATTTACGACGTCACGTCATTAAGTTGGTACCCAGTACTGTGCACGCTGGTATTTCACTGAAACAACGTAAGGGGCTTAAATTCAAAACAGTGAAATTATCAAAGTGGTAATTTCACTGTTTCAAGCAGTGAAATTACCATTTTTATATCACTGATATATTTCTATAAACCACCGAAAAGCATGTAATAAATATGTATAAATCCCTTGATATCTCGGATGATATAATAGATCAGAGATGTATATATGTATAAAATTTTAATCCCTTGATATCTCAGATGGTATAAAAGATCAGAGATGTATATATGTATAAGTCCTTTGATATCTCAGAAGAAGTGAAGATAGATGCAGTTTCAAATTACAGCATATCTTTTATCTTTATGGGAATATAACAAATGTTTTCAGTGAGATAGCTCTTAAGACTATTTTCAAGCGCTAAATATTACTTCAAGGGCCTAAAAAATATAGGCGTTTATATTGGGGAAGATTTTATTCAAAATCCATTCAGTTTTCTAGGATTTAAAAGTTATCCTTCACTAGTTTACACATGACCCCAACGACATGTGTGACGACATGCGTGAAATTTCAGATGAGTAACTTTCTAGTTCTGGAGATGGATTTTTTAAGCAAAACTTGAACAAAACAAGCAGTGTCTGAAGTCACAAACTGCTACAATTCATAAATTTGTATTTAGCAGAAGTCTACTAGGGAATGGTACCTACCAAAATCTCAAGTTCAAGATATTGCTGTTTGCATACAAAAAATTCAAATGTGTTTCAAATATACAAGTCTATGAAAATTACCTTTTTTGAGGGCCATAAGGCGGAGTTAATGTAAAATATTTTAGCTTTTTGTATTATAGTTTCTTAGAAGGTGAGTAACTGTTACAGAGCACATCTACCAAACATAAAATTTCAATGAAAACTTATTTTAGCATTGAAATAACATTGAAATTAATGACCAAAATGAAAAAAATATCCAAAAAGATTAGCCAATTCCACTGACACAAAGCTGTTTATGACATTTACAGAATATTTAATAATGATTTATTTACAATGTTCATGAAGTTCTTCTGTAGACATACAATCTATCAACATGATAATTAAAGTCTTATTGGAAATGATTTATTCTTTTTTCATCTTTCCTTCTGAATTTTCCAAACAAATCCGTAACATGTCATCAAGGCCTTAATATTGACTATATCAACTAATCCACATAGTATAAAATCCTTTTTAAATGAATAAGAAAAATGGCCTCCTGTGTGAAAATCTTGTTTTTATATAGCATTATTAATGGTCACGGTTGCATCTTTTTCCCTATTTTATGATAGAATTTCAGACTGAAGCTTGGCTCAATTGCTGAAACACCTTTGGCAGCTTGCCTAAACTAGAAACCAGCTGCTATTGCATCATCACCATCATCCTAAAAAAAGAACATTATCTATCTATAATCATATCAACATACCTACTTAAACTAAGTATGAGAAAGTCAACTTTGGTATCTGCACTTCAATAAATTATTGTTAATGAAACTAACATTCAAGGAAATCAATGCTACATTGTCACAACTTATCCTGTGTTTAGTAATAGAAAGAGCATCGAAACACCACGCTATCTGATTTTTACGAGGAGGCTAAGCAAACTTGATAAAAGACTACCCAAGAATGCTACAAAGTTTGGTGATCATCTATCAATTATTTCAGTAGAAATGATGTTCAAAGGTTTTTTCTATTTTTGGCTTTAGTGGCCCCTAAAAGGGGCTTATCAAATTTATATGAGCAAACTTGATATAAGAGTACCTATGCATGCTACAGACAAAGTTTGGTGATTATCCATCAATTAGTTCTGTAGAAATAGACGTTTAAAGGTATTTCTGTTTTCAGCTTTAGCGGCCCCTAAAAGGAGCCAATCAAATTCATCGTTTATATTGCATTTAGATGCCTTATATTTAGTCAGGACCTTAGTTTCGAGGCCGTCTTTATAAATATTACCAAAACTCTTTAAAACCCTAGAACAACTTTAATTCGTTTTTACAAAATATTGTTTCGTATTTACGAATTAATATTTCGTAATTACCAAATAACATTTCGTTTTAACTAATTAATATTTCGTTATAACGAAATAATATTTCATAATTACGAATTAATATTTAGTAATTACGAATTAATATTTTGTAATTACGAATTAATATTTCGCAATTACGAATTATTATTTCGCAATTACGAATTATTATTTCGTAAAAACGAATTAAGTTCAGGAAAAAAAATGTGGAAAATGTCACCTTAGGGGCTCTGTTGTGATACTAAACTGATGATAAACCGTGCATATATGCATATCTTATGATGAGTTAAAACAATTCAAGACAATTAACTTATAGGAAAATAAACTTTTTTAGAAAGGTAAAAATATTCACACTATAGTAATAATGTACATGTGATATGCAATGACTACTTTTTATCGTGTTTCTACTGAATGACAGCTGCAGTAAGTACTATTGGGCATATTTTTCATCTTATTTGGTTATTAACTTGATATTAGCGTGCCGTTCGCAATGTATAAATTTCATTGTTCACTTGACTATATTTAATATAATGTTTAATTATACATTTTTAAGGTTTTCATTAATATCAGCGTGAATCTGGAAGCATGCTGCATTTAATATGTAAATATTAGAATATAAAAAGCGGGATACTTATTTTGCCTTTAATGTTGTATACATGTACAAGAAGAAACAACAAAAATGACATAATTATGTATCTAACTGTATAACATGATGAAGAGTTTATCAACGAAATGTTTCATTTGGTACTGATCTACGTAAAGAAGTTATTCAAGAAGGTCTACCTAAAAAATTTATAGAGAGCTCAGATACAGTGTCTGTTTAACATAGATAACCAAGTTAAAATCAATACATATGGAAAGATAAAAAAATGTTGATCTTCATTTGCTTGATAGTTATTCCCATCAGTCATTTAATTTATGTTTGACATAAACATGTTCCTATTTAAATGCTCTGTTTTATACGCCCGATTAAAAAAAACGCGTTTTATGATAGTTTTCACCATGGCGTGGGGTGGACGGATCTTCGGGCGGCGCCCAATTTTGTCCGGAGCATATCTCCTACATACATAGAGAGATTTTAATGAAACTTCACAGAAATGAGAAACCGTGTCGGGTATGTCTCTAGGTTAAAGGTCAAAATCACACTTAGAGGATATTAAAAAACGCCTGTCCGTGACAAAACTTCTGCATGCATAAAGGAATTTCAATATAACTTTGCACAAGTGTTTACTTAACTAAAGCGGAGTGTCGTGTTCAACTTCAGTTCCCTGCGACTAATGTCAAGGTCACACATATGGATTAAAGTTCACATAAAAAACATGAAAATGTGTGTTTTGACCATTTAATCATCATTTATTGAGGGATTGAAACTTAAATGGTCATATTCATGGCTACATCTGTGACACTTGTAATTTTGGTAAATATATGCAAGGTCAATGACTAAATATGATAAAATATAGAAATATTGTCCTGAGTATATCTGCTACACGCATGGAGGAATGATAAAGAAACTGCACAGAAAATGTTTAAAACTATGGGAAGCAGTATCATAAGCATGAACTAGGTCTCTAGATCAAATGTCACAGTCACACTTAGAGGACATTCAAAAACGCTTGTCCAGAACAAAACCTCTACATGCATAGAGGAATTTCAATGCAAGTTGGCACACATGCTCAATATAGTGAGGCAGAGTGTCGCGTGCAAATAATCCAGGTCCCTGCGGCCAAGGTCAATGTTACATTTAGTGGTCAAATTTCAGATGAAAGTATAAAAATGTGTATTTTACCAATTTTTTAATCATTTATTGAGGGATTTAAAACACAAATGGTCATTTTCATGACTACATGTGTGAAACATGTACTTCAGGTTAATACGAGGGTTGTCCCAATATTCTGTGACAAGATTGTTCAAAAGCTAACTAAAATAAGTACGAATTTGATATTTTAATATCTTATAAACCCATATAATTGAAACATTTTCACAAACTTACATAGAAAAATATCAATAAACAACAAACATATGCCGTAAATACCACGGCAACTATCTGAATCGCGGCGCACGTCAAACGTCAACGACGGCGTTAAATCTATATAAGGCGCCTTTCTCAAATACTTTCAATGGCTTTCAAAGCAATAATGGTGCAACTTTACCCATAAATGGTCAATTACAGACTTTAATCATGTGGTTGTTAAAGTCTGTTGAATGTTTGGATGGCATACATTATTTTCTTGCTACACGCGAACATCCGGTCTGGTTGCACCTGCTTTTAGCTGTAGGAAATTGGCGACGGAGATTGGTCTTCCTATTCATGCTTTCCTTATTTTCGCTTTTTGTAGTAAAGAACTCTGCCTTTAGTAAACAAATGCTCAGGATATGTTGCTAAACTGTTTTATTTGGTATATTTGTTGAAAATCGTAACATGTGTCATCACGAAATAGTCAAGAAACCTGAATGACCTGTTCACTGTGCCGCAAATTCTTCGAACGTCGCCATTTTAACTTTCCTATTTTCTATGATATATTCTCATTTATCCGTAGCCTGTTCGTTTCTTAAGTTAATTAACTAAAATTTTCTGAGATGATGTAAACATAGCAGCAGAGGAAGCCAACGTGGCATTGTGCAGACATATCATCAGATATTTGAAATATACGTAATTAATCTTAGCCTATTCATAACAAAATACAAATTATTTGACGTGCGCCGGCAACTCAGTCCAATGTCGCTTATACTGAAAATTTCTAAGTAACTAGAGTAAATATTTTGTAAATGATTTGTTGAAATGTTAAATAATAACCTTAACGGTTTTATGTGTGAATTATTATCTATTGGCGTTAAAATAGAACCGTCTATAAAATTTGTCACGGACTTTTGGGACAACCCTCGTATATGCAAGGTTAAGGTCACTACAGATGATAAAGTATAGAAATTGTGTCCAGATAATTTCTTATACACGCATTGCAGGATTCTAATGAAAGTTCACAGAAATGATCACCAATATAAGAAGCAGTGTCACGTGCATGAAACAGATCTATAGGTTAAAGTTTAAGGTCACACTTAGAGGTTATTGATAAATGCTTGTTCGGAGCAAATCTTCTACATTTATCGGAGAACTTTAAGGTTAATTTGCACAAACGCTCACCATTTTAAGGCTAAGTATTTCGAGCATAATCCATGACTCTTCTACCAAAGTAAAAGTCACATAGAGAGGTCAAAGTTAAGATAAAACAGAAGATTTGCACAGGTACCATTAAGTCATCATTCCCTGCGGTCTGGAGACCGCAGGGTATTGGTACGCGTTTAACTTTTGAGGCATGGAGGAGCACGTGACCTGTTTTCGGTACATGGAGGAGCATGTGATCTGTAAACCGTACATGATTGGTTAATTGACCTTTTCGAAAACCTGGCTAAATACCGTTTGCCGGTACGTTACGGATAATCCTCTAGGGAATAAGTCAGAAATACACAAAAAACAATTACGTGATATTTTTAATTTTCTATAATTATGTTACCGTTTAAGTTGGAAAAACTTGAGTGATGCGTTTGAAAATTATCAAAGTTTCTTTAACATGTATCTCAAAATGTTACAAACAATAAATTGTTTATACTGAAAATCTACAAAATTAAAATATTCGTATAGTCTGATTTTATTGACCTGTCAATTATGAATACATTATAGCACTCATTTAAATATTCGATCCCACTTCGGTTGTGTCCGTTTATTTTACGAGAATTAATATGGAGCATATAAATAATGTTTGGATAACTCCCACTAGCTTAATAAAGGTTATCGTAACATCCGCAATAGCGCAGTCGGTTAAGTGATTACCTAATGCATGAGAGGTCCGAGGTTCGATCCCTTCTTTCGACATTCTTTTTAGACTTATTCTTTCTTTATGTTTAAGAATTTTTTTATTAAATGGTCAAGCGCCTGCAAAATTGTCTACACGGATATGAAACACCTAAGAAACACTGAATTGTCACATTTTGTATTGTATTTTACGGTACTCAAATTACATTAATTGATTTTAATCCTAATGAATTTTCAGAATTAATTCTATTATAACAAACAGTTATAATATAACAATGTTATATACAAAAGTATAGTATTTACAAAAAAGTGCAAAACATATTAAAAACGGAACAACCATTACTTCAAAAATGTTGAAAATAGTTATGAATAAGAAAAAAATACTGGACATACTCTGTCTCGATCTTACAACACGTTGGGCATTCAGATAAAATATACCCGTAGTTCACCCTATTGCGCTATAACGGTCAGTGTAACTTATTCATAGAAACTAGATAAGTTTAATATCATCTTACTGCGTACCTCTCACGGAATTTACCGAACATTTATCGAATATTAATATATTCTGTGCATTGACCGTATAATCAGTATGGAATTGACAGGTTAATAAAATCAAACAATAGTGGCATCTGCCATAATAAAAAGAGATATTTTCTGCGAAAACTTGTGTGTTGCTTTATTTTTTATTTTTATTTTTGCTCGGAATTATTCATAAAATGGTAGGCCTATTTAATCATTTTCTTAAAAAGAAATAATTTTATTGTTTTATGTTCGACATTCTCCGGGGCATCAACGGTCACCAGTTTCCAAAGACCTTCTTCTATATTGATCGATTATTGTCAACTATATTCCTGATACAAACGTTTATTTATCCCCCCCAAACAATGTTGAAAATAGTTAAATGAAATATCTTTATATCATTAAAAATGTTCCCCGCAGGAAACCATTTTACTTGTTGATAATTGATGGACTGTGACACAAATGATAACTATCATGACAGTGTGACCTATGTAATTTAGGTTAATATTTACAAGGTCACTAGAGATGATGAAAATCATCAAATATTATGCATTATGCTAGCGTATGACCAATATAACACATATTAAAAGCAATAAAATACAATATGTTCTAGTATTCTATAATGCAAAGGGATGATGAAATATGTTGTCTAACTAACTATCTGACACAAACAATTTCATGTATTTGTACAAAATTAATCATAAGATAAGATTAATTATCTGATAAATTGGTTGCGGTATGATATTTTATTGTATGATATTTTATTTATTTTATTATTTTATTCATTTATCACAAACAATATTTGTTATTAATATCATTTTGTTATTATTTCTATAACTGTTATCATGTTATTATATTAATATGTGTTCCTAGTTATTATTTTGTCTAAAGGATGAAAGTGTAACCATTGCTCTGTTATTCATATTGTAGTTATAAAGGATAAAAAGTGTAACCTTTGCTATGTTATTCAAATTGTAGTTATTTTCATTTAAACGTTAGAAACACAATTGACAATCAAATACTTTTATGAGAAATACCCCATTGTTAAGGTTGAAAATATAACATAAGATCATCAAATCAATAAAGCATTTATTTAATTGTTTACACAATAATCTAGTGAAAGCACAATTAAATTGTTAAATGTTTGAAAATAGAAATGTGTAGTGTTTGATTCCACAAAATCCAAATCTGATTTTAAAATTTTATATAATCAATCTAATAAACATTTATATATATTATATATATGACGTTTAATTGGTTAAAACCGCATTATATATGTTCGGAAAATGTTGATTAATTTCGCGTTCTAAATTCCTAAAATATTTTTACATTTTTACTCCATCAATAAC
>NW_026862841.1:0-13068 GCF_026571515.1 Ruditapes philippinarum | reverse complement strand
AAAAAATGTTTGCGGAAACATAACTTAAGTTCCATTTGGCCCAGAGTGTTCAAACTTCATAGGATGATTGCCCATATTGGGTGGAACACACCTATTGATTTTGGGGTCACAAGGTCAAAGTTCAAGGTCACTATTACCTTAAAACTGACAACAGTTTCCGGCGAATAACTTAACTTCCATTTGGCCCATAATATTGAACTTCATTGGAGGATTGCTATTTGAAGGAGATACCTTATTTAATTCCCATGTCTTACAAAAGCTTCATCCTTAATTAAAAAAAAGAACACTTTCAGGTATATAATGCTCCGCCTAGCAGTGCTCTTGTTGAGCACAAAGTGACGTGGTGAGCTTTTGTGATCGCTTTTCGGACGCCATAAACTTTTACTTAGAACAACATCTCCTCATAAACCGCAAAGCCAATTTCATCCAAACTTCACAGGCATGTTCCTTTGGAAGTGAACTTTGAAAATTGTTCAAAGAATTTAATTCCAAGCAGAACTCTGGTTGCCATGGCAACCAAAAGAAAAATCTTAAAATATCTTCTTTTAGAAAACTAAAAGAACTAGAGCTTAAATATTTGGCATAAAACATCATCTAGTCAGTGTCTACCAAGTTTGTCCAAATAAATGCCCTGTGATCAAAATTGGCCTTGCCTCAGGAGGTCATTGATTTTTTATTTGTATATTGTAAAAAGTTTTAAAAAACCAAAATAGCTAGAGCTTAGATAGTAAGCATGAAACATCCTCTAGTGGATGTCTACCAAGTTTGTTCAAATAAATACCCTGGGGTAAAATTAATTTGGCCACGCCCCAAGGGGTCATTGAATTCCCTTATCTGTATATATTAAAAACTTAAAAAATCCTCTTGAAAAAGCTAGAGCTTAGATATTAAGCATGAAACATCTTTTAGTGAGTGTCTACCAAGTTCAAATACAAGCCCTGGGGTAAAAATTGACCCCGCCCCAGGTGGTCAATGTTTTTTTCCTTTATGTATATAGTAAAAACTTAAAAAGAACTTCTTTTAAAAAAACCCAAAGAGCTATAGTTTAGATATTCAGCATGAAACATCTTCTAGTGAGTGTCTTCCAAGTTTGTTCAAATAAAAGTCCTGGGGTCAAATTTGGCCTCGGAGGGGGGCATTGTTTTTCCCTATATGTATATAAAATTCTTATAAAACCCCAAAGAGCGAGAGCTTAGATATTTATCATGAAACATCTAATCTACAAAGTTTGTTCAAATAAAAGCCCCTGGACTAAATTTGGCCCTATATACAGGTGAGCGATTTCAGGGCCATCTTGTTACCAAGTAATTGCCCTTTTCAACACTGAAATTGAATATTATTAACCTAAACTGGCAAGTTGGATATATCTTATCTATATACTTATGACTTTATGTCTTCCACACTTATCAATGCAAAGGGCATGATGTTGCCAAGTTAAATAACTGTACCGTCAATTTTTCCCAGTTATTTCCCTTTTTATGCGCCAATTTCGGCGTATATTGTGCACCTGGTTGTCCGTCTGTCTGTTAGCTTACGGTGTCAGTGGTCAATGGATACGCCTCTTGCATAAAATCTGGTAGCCCCGATTAACAAATTTATGCCCAATTTTTCAAATGTCACATAATTCTTGTGATAACTTATTACTGCCGATGTGCTTCTTGCGCTAAGTTACGTCATATTTTTGGCGTATTTTATTATTCAGTAAGTGTAAATCATTATGAATTAAACATCATTCGCTCATCCTTACAAAAATTGGCTGTATTATGTTTGTTTTTAGCGTATTTTAGTTCAAAAGATATTTCCGTCAAATAGGTTTCCTTTGAAAAGTAAACGCTGAATTTACAGCAACTACATTGTTTTTGTGAACATAGGAATATATAGGCATTATTTCTTCTTTAATAGACATGTATATCTATGACGTTACTTGTATTAAGTTAGTATGCGGCGGGTAAGCAGGACTTTTCTCACGCAGCAGTTTAGTAATTTATATTTTTATACCATAATAAATAAGTAGATATCAATCACACCTATACCTGAAAAATAATATAGTTCAACCGCGGTTGGCTTGTCACTACCGTTCTCTTCAACCATACGCGTTCGAGACTATATATATAGTTTTGTAATCAATTACAGCAAAAATAGCAGAGTTTATATAGGGGAAAGCCCATCAAACATTGACATTAATTTACTGTAAAAATAGGCAACTTACATGATACATGTATCACTTTTGTACATCTGGATAAGGTATACATAAGACTAATTTAAGATTGAAAAAAATCACTTTTAATGTTTTGTTTACTTGACTTATATCTAACACTAAACTTAGTTTATAAATATTACCAAAGAATAAATATTTCGTAATAACAAATTAATATTTCGAAATTACGAAATAATATTTCGTAATATTAACGAATCAATATTTCGTAATTACGAGATAATATTTCGTAATATTAACGAATCAATATTTCGTAATTAAGATTTTATATTTCGTTAAAACGAAATAATATTTCTTATAGGGAATTATTTATCTCGTAAAAACGAATTCAATCCAGGGAGAAAATGTGGAAAATGTCACTTCAGGTGTTCCGTAATTTTCAACATTATTTGGGGCTATGATTTTTTTAAGTTGTTCATTTTGTTTTCATATATTTTGTTCTTTTATGGTACTTTGGTTTAAAATGAATATTTTAAAAATATTTTGAAATGTCATTTAATGCCATAAACAAAACAAAACCGAGGACAAAAGGTGTTAAAAAAAATATACTGCCCCCCCCCCCCCAAAAAAAACAAAACAAAAAACAACAAAAAAACAAAAAAAAACAACAAAAAATAAAACAACAACAACAATAAACAGTAGGTCTTAAAAAAACGGCAAAGTAGGAATCGAACCATAGACCTGCTCACACATCAGTCAATCACTTAACCGGCTATGCTACTGCGGAAAGTAACGGACGACCAGCCATTCTCCCATAATTGAAGCACTTTGGTTCACAAAAAAATGAAAAATATGACTTTAATAAACAACGTTTTCTATGGCATTTGCTTTTAATGTTCAATATACCTTGGACACATTGTGTGGTAGTTTAACACACACCATTCGCCCGCGTTTGTATACTGAAAAATTTCATCTTTACACACAAACAAAACTTTCTTAAATGTCCTCTATACTCCATATCAAATTCTTGTAAACATTACCAACGAAATCGAAGTGTAATCTTATATTTCAATTAGTGCTGTAATGTTTTCATAATTACTAGGTCAATAAAATATAAGCAATGAGGCTGTGTAAACAAACAAATGAACTATTGTTGTTCCAACATGCAAAAGCGGGATTAAGTATGCGCAAAATCATCACAAAATATTTTTTTCAAGGCGAAATGTGACACATTATAAAATTTATCTATTAAATAAAAGATACCACCTTTGTTAAGCCTTTTCTCCAGAAACTAATCAGAATATAAAACGCTCATTCTCAATAAAACACAGCATTTGGTGTTCCACTGGGTAGCTCTTATACGATGGTTTTTCTTGAGGTCAAAATGTCGTTAGAAAGGTGGCTGCCACTTTGTCTAAAAGGGACACTCTCAGTTTTACATTTCTATCTGTTATTTTTCTTTTTACAAGTACCATTAATGCCCCTAAAATGTAACATACGTTACTGTCGCCACCTAGAATTTTCAACTTTGAAATTGTGTTTTCAGAAAAATAAGTTCCAGAATAAACGAAACATGTGCAATTTAGTCATTTGCTGTGTGTATATGAACTTTGATTATTGGTAAAAATTATATTTGACTGGAGCGGTTAAAATGTCATTGGTATAATGGATGATCAAATGTCGCCAAATGCATATAAATAATAGTGACAAACCTAAAACAAATAATAAGTGAAACCCAAATTACATAATTGAATCGATGCATGCTTAATAATACAGCATATATAGTATATAATTATAAGTAGAATAAGCCTGCAGCCTCCTCAAATATCATTCTATTTTCGGAAATTTTTCATTTTTTATTCAAATCTTTTCAACAAGCACTTTAAAAAGAAAACATACGTTACCATTATTTAAGAGCCAATCCATTTCAAAGAAGATTCCAAACCAAGAAAGAAAATTAACATTGTGTGTAACTCTGATATATTAAACCACAAATTATTGGCGGCTTAAACGGTCTTTGCGTCATTTCTTAACCCACTTTCAATCAATGTAAAAATGAAACATACATTACAGAAACATACGTTATCAACTTTTTAAAGTAAGTTTATCAAAAGGAAAATTGAAGTCAGAAAGCACGTAAAACAGCAACATTAACTTCTATTTGACATTAGTAAGTAAATTTTGTTAGCTTTGGTCGAGTTTTTACTTGTTTAAGTAACCACAGTGAAACAAACGTTACTTTTATCAAACAGACTTTATATTGTTTACACATGCAAAATACCCTAAACTTTTACTTCAGCGATAAAAAATGACACAACGACAACATCAAATTTTTAATATTTTTCAACCTCAAATGCTTTATTTTATTGAGAATGGGCGAAAAATGTGTTAATTGAGTGTTGAGCAAACTAGGTTAAGAATATCCAACTTACAAATTTACAAATCCTACTTTGTAAATGGTTACAACAACATTTCTGTCCTATTAAAATGTGTCACTTGCTGAACTGTTGAAATTAATAAAGAGCCGTTTTCCAGCACATTGTGAACATTACACATGTATGCTGCATGTTTTTTGTGTGTTGTTTTGTTTTTAGCTCACCTGTCACAAAGTGACAGGGTGAGCTTTTGTGATCGCTTTTCGTCCGGCGTCCGTCCGTCGTCCGTAAACTTTTACTTTAAATGACATCTCCTCATAAACCACTAGGCCAATTTCATCCAAACTTCACAGGAATGTTCCTTTGGTGGTCACCTTTAAAAATTGTTCAAAGAATTTCATTCCATGCAGAACTCTGGTTGCCATGGCAACCGAAAGAAAAAAAATTAAAATATCTTCTTTAAAAAACCCAAAGAGCTAGAGCTAGATATTTGGCATGAAACATCATCTAGTCAGTGTCTACCAAGTTTGTTCAAATAAAAGCCCTGGGGTCAAAATTGGCCCGCCCCAGGAGGTCCTTGATTTTCCCTATATGCATATAGTAAAACCTAAAAAATCTTCTTTTAAAAAACCCAAAGAGCTAGAACTAAGATATTTAGCATGAAACATCCTCTAATGGGTGTCTTACCAAGTTTGTTCAAATTAAAGCCCTGGGGTCAAAATTGGCCCCGCCCCAGGGGGTCATTGATTTACCCTATATGCATATAGTAAAACCTTAAAAAATCTTCTTTTTCAAAGAACCAAAGAGCTAGAGCTAAGATATTTAGCATGAACATCCTCTAATGGGTGTCTACCAAGTTTGTTCAAATAAAAGCCCTGGGTTCAAAATTGGCCCCGCCCCAGGGGGTCATTGATTTACCCTATATGCATATAGTAAAACCTTAAAAAATCTTCTTTTAAAAGAACCCAAAGAGTTAGAGCTAAGATATTTAGCATGAAACATCCTCTAATGGTGTCTACCAAGTTTGTTCAAATAAAAGCCCTGGGGTCAAAATTGGCCCGCCCCAGGGGGTCATAGATTTACCCTATAGACATATAGTAAAACCTTTAAAAATCTTCTTTTAAAAAACCCAAAGAGGTAGAGCTTAGATATTTGGCATGAAACATCTTCTATTCAGTGTCTACCATGTTTGTTCAAATAAAAGCCCTGGGGTCAAAATTGGCCCGCCCCAGGGGTCATTGATTTTCCCAATATGCATATAGTAAAACCTTAAAAAATCTTCTTTTAAGAACCCAAAGAGCTAGAGCTAAGATATTTAGCATGAAACATCCTCTAATGGGTGTCTACCAAGTTTGTTCAAATAAAAGACGTTGGGGTCAAAATTGGCCCCACCCCAGGGGGTCATTGATTTACCCTATATGCATATAGTAAAAACCTAAAAATCTTCTTTTTAAAAAATCCAAAGAGGTAGAGCTTAGATATTGGCATGAAGCATCTTCTAGTCAGTGTCTACCAAGTTTGTTCAAATAAAAGCCCTGGGGTCAAAATTGGCCCCCCCAGGGGGTCATTGATTTACCCTATATGCATATAGTAAAACCTTAAAAAATCTTCTTTTAAAAGTCCCAAAGAGCTAGAGCAAGATATTTAGCATGAAACATCCTCTAATGGGTGTCTACCAAGTTTGTTCAAATAAAAGCCCTGGGGTCAAATTTGGCCCCGCCCAGGGGGTCATTGATTTACCCTATATGCATATAGTAAAACCTTAAAAATCTTCTTTTAAAAAACCCAAAGAGGTAGAGCTTAAATATTTGGCATGAAACATATTCTAGTCAGTGTCTACCAAGTTTGTTCAAATATAAAAGCCCTTTTGGTCAAAATTGCTCCGCCCCAGGGGGTCATTGATTTTCCCTATATGCATATAGTAAAACCTTAAAAAAGTCTTCTTTTAAAGAACCCAAAGAGCTAGAGCTAAGATATTTAGCATGAAACATCTCTAATGGGTGTCTACCAAGTTTGTTCAAATAAAAGCCCTGGGGTCAAATTTGGCTTCGCCCCAGGGGGTCACTGATTTACCCTATATGCATATAGTAAAAACTTAAAAAAATCTTCTTTTAAAAAACCCAAAGAGGTAGAGCTTAGCTATTAAGCATGAAACCTCTTCTAGTGGGTGTCTAAACAAGTTTGTTCAAATAAAAGCCCTGGGGTCAAAATTGGCCCCGCCCCAGGGGGTCATTGTTTTTCCTTTTATGTATATAGTTAAAAACATAAAAAATCTTCTTTTAAAAAATCTTAAAAGCTAGAGCTAAGATATTTAGCATGAAACATCTTCTAATGGGTGTCTACCATTTTTGTTAAATAAGGGCCCTGGGGTTAAAAAATTGGCCCGGCCCCGGGATCATTGATTTTCCTTTTATGTATATAGTAAAAAACTGAAAAAATGTTCTGTTAAAAAGACCAAGAGATAGAGTTTAGATATTAAGCATGAATTATCTTCTAGTGAGTGTTTACCAAGTTTGTTCAAATAAAAGCCCTTGGGACAAAATTGGCCTGCACAGAGGGTGTGGGTCATTGTTTTTCACTAATATGTGTTTAGTAAAAACTTAAAGATTTTCTTAGAGCTAGAGCTTAGATATTTATCATGAAACATCTTCAAATGGGGATCTACCAAGTTTGTTCAAATAAAAGCCCCTTGGTTAAAATTAGCCCCGCCCCGGGGCCCTATATACAGGTGAGCGATTTCAGGGCCATCATGGCCCTCTTGTTATTTGTTGTTTTCTGCCGAAAATGATATTTGCATAATTCATTTTTTAGATTCAATTATAACTGCAATCAGGTATACGATGATTAAAAAGGTTAGAAGTGTATACTTATCACATTCTTAACAAAAATACAGAAAACAACAAATGTTTACTATCTTGTTTAAAAATAAGTGACTATTTAATTTAAAATTTAAAGTTAAAGTTAAAAACAACAACAACAACAATAACAACACCACATTTTCATCGAGTCATAACATGTCTGAAACCGGGATATTGCTACGTGTGCTTGCTTTACCATGGCATCTCTCGAAAATTTTGGAATTCAGTCACGGTTTTGAGATAATTCTACAAGAAGATTATCACATCTTTGATACACATTAGAATTCCGGATACCCTCCAATAATTTGCCAGGATATCTTAAAGTAACAGCAGAGTCATCTATAAAAATATTATTTGTTATAAATCGAGTAATATTTTCTTTTGACCATATATAAAAGTCACGTGGGTTAGCTAAATAGTAGAGGTGTTAAAATATAATTGTAATACACCCTTTGTTAGCCATTGAAATAGTATTTAATGTATAAAGGATTTTCAAAAATGGTTATTATTCAGAGCGGGCGCTATGGTGCAGTGGTAACACTGTCTGCCTACAAATCAAGGGGTCGTGAGTTCGATCCCCCGCTACTCCACTGAACGAATAAATGACTACAAGACTAACAAGACCAGGACATAGACACAGAATGACGGCCACGATAGAAACAAAAGAAGACCTTAACGGAGCAGGAAACAAGTACCGAAAGTACAAGACCGAAGACGACGACCGATAACAGAAGGAAGAACGGAGACAAGAACTGGCAAGAAGCGAACAGAGACGAGGATCGCTAAAAGAAGAACAGGACAGGGACCGGTAACAGAAGAACTGACAACAAGCGAATATATACGTCGACCGATAACAGAAGAACAAGGTTCCTGAACAAGAGACAGGAACCGATAACAGAATAACAGGACATGAACCGATAACAGAAGAACTGACAATAAGCGAACAGAGAGGTCGACCGATAACATAAGAACTAACAACAAGACAACGGAGACGAGGACCGATAACACAATAACATAGACGACAACTGAAAGCAGAAGAATGGAAACGGGGATCGATAACAGAGACGGTAACCGATGACAGCAGAATTGACAACATGAAAACGAAGACCAGGACTCATTACAGAAGAAGAGACGAGAACCGATGACAGAAGAACGAAGACGAGAACCGATAACAGAACAGGACAGGGACCGATAACAGAAGAACTGACAACAAGATAACGGAGACGAGGATTGATAACAGACAAATACAGACGATGACCGATAACAGAATAACATAGACGAGAACTGATGACAGAAGAATGGAGACGGGGATCGATACAGAAAAACAGACACGAGAACGGATGACAAAAGAACGGAGAAGAACGAAGACGAGAACCAATAACAGTAGAACGAAGACGATGACTGATAACAGAAAAACAGAGACGATAACCAATAACAGAACATGTAACAACAAAAAAAAACTGAGACCAGGACCGATTACAGAAGAACGAAGATCACGACCAATAACAGAAGAACTGACAGCAGAGAAATGTGCCTTTAATTAAAACAATGTTCTCAAAAACCACAAAACGTAGGATAATGCACTTTGTATTGTCATTTGAAAGAAATTAACGCGCTAGGTTTTGTTTTGATTTAAGAAACGTCACCTTAATTTAACATAATAAGGTACTTACCGGGGCTCAGCAGTCGCCATTTTCTCGTGGGTATTACTATACAAAGTCACGTGATTCCCCCCCGTGTCAAAAATCGGGTTTAAATTTATTAACCTGTTCTTTACGTTTTCAACTTTCCATTATTATTATTAGTTTATTAAGTTTTATCACAAATGAAAGGTCTGTATGTACGAATGTTCATCCTAAAACTAGGTCACAGTGTCAAATCAAAGAATAACTTAAATAAATAAACATTTTAAAAGTCATTTATTAATAATTTGATCTTAAGCAAAATTTGTCAGAATTTTTGTCTATGTTATATTGGTCAGGTTAGAATTTGGGATTTGGGTCCTCTTGGATTAAAAAATTTATCAATTGAAAGATAGGCCAATATCACAGTTTTATTTAAATATATTTAACAATCTTTTTTTTTTAATTTGTTTCTTATATATAGTTTTTAGCTCGACTTTTCGCAGAATAATCGAGCTAATGCAGTCACCCATTTGTCGACGTCGGTGTCGGCGTCGGCGTCCCTGTGGTTAAGTTTTTGCGTGCAAGCTGGTATCTCCATAACTACTGAAAGGAATGGATTGAAACTTCACACAATTGTTCTCTGTGATTATCTAACATGATTGGTACAAGTCCCATAACTCTGATTTGCTTTTTTGCATAATAATGCCCCTTTTTCGACTTAGAAATTCTTGGTTATGTTTTTGCGTGCAAGCTGGTATCTCCATAACTACTGAAGGGAATGACTTGAAAAATCACACACTTGTTCTCTGTGATTATCTTACATGATTGGCACAAGTCCCATATTTCTGAGTTGCTTTTTTGCATAATTATGCCCCTTTTTTGACTTAGACTTTCTTGGTTAATTTTTTGCGTGCAAGCTGGTATCTCCATAACTACTGAAGGGAATGGCTTGAAACTTCACACACTTGTTCTCTGTGATTATCTTACATGATTGGCACAAGTCCAATAACTCTGATTTGTTTTTTTTGCATAATTATGCCCCTTTTTCGACTTAGAAATTCTTGGTTAAGTTTTTGCGTGCAAGCTGGTATCTCCATAACTACTGAAGGGAATGGATTCAAAACTTCACACACTTGTTCTCTGTGATTATCTAACATGATTGGCATAAGTCCAATAACTCTAATTTTTTTACATAATTATGCCCCTTTTTCGACTTAGAAATTCTTGGTTAAGTTTTTGCGTGCCAGCTGGTATCTCCATAACTACTGAAAGGGATGGATTGAAACTTCACACGCTTGTTCTCTGTGATTATCTTACATGATTGGAATAAGTCCATTAACTCTGATTGCTTTTTTTGCATAATTATGCCCCCTTTTTTACTTAGAAATTCTTGATTAAGCAAATATCTCCATAACTACTGAAGGGTTTGTGCTTTTTTTGAACAATTTTATGCTTTCATAATAATAAAGCAATGATTAACTCAATAAAACATCTTAATAACAAGCCTTTGTACCTTTTCGGACAATTTTATGCATTCATATAGGTAAGCTTTATAATGCTCAATGAAACACACTTGTGACAACTTTTCGAATAGTCGAGCGTTACTGTCCTCCTACGTGGTTCTTGTTATAATATAAAATCTTGGTATCCTTAAAAATGGGTCAAAACTTTGTCCATGAAAAACATACACAATCCTTCTAGAAGTCACTGTTTTGTATTTATCAATTTTTATAATTTGTATACATTTAGATAAAGCTGATCGAGCTATTATATATAGTCTCAGGTGAGCCAATTAGGACCATCACTGATCTATTGTTATGTATTTGACATATGGGGGCTGCGTTCGGCGAATATTGCTCTCCTTTATTTTGTTGTTGCTAATATTTCTGTATATTCAATTGTTTATTATATTTGAAGATATATTGCTTAAACACAAATCACCTATTTAGTATTCACAAAAGATGACTCTGTCTTGTTACTAGTTAAAGCGTGATAATGATAGATTTCATCACATTATATCCCGGCAAACGTATATAAATAGCCTCGAGACGTAACACTCATTTATTTTACTGAAATCTTTAGTGTGAGAAATAAGCATTGGAGCGCGATGTGGTTCGTGTATGCATCTATCATTCTGTTTACGCCGCATATTGAATGTGTTGGTCGTTGGGACGTATTTTCTACAAATACACTTTTGCAATGGGTGAACAGCTCGTTAAGGCACGAGTCAGATCGCATCGACAACAACATTAATTTCGGAGTCAGCACAACAGTGTGTAAATCCATTCATCTAAGCATGATGGTCAAGAATGGGGCACACTATCCAAGCGAAACACAGATGCATCGGATAAAAACGCTTCATGAAAAAATTGTAAAGTTGAAGGATCCTAAAAAATTCGTAGACCTAGATAACTGGAAGCTTCGTTATGACATGAATATGGCAGGAGAACTGACAAGTAAAGGGATAGAGGAAATAACCGAACTAGGTAACAGATTCGGTAAAATGTTCACGCCCGTTCTAAAACAGGATCCTAAAAATGAAGTTGAAATACTATCTTCTGATGATCAAAAATCTATCAATTCTTCAAAATATTTCGAGCTCGGTCTTAGGAATCAAATAATAAATATGAATATACATAACAGAGAAATAAACAATACGGAATTAAACATTGTCAAACATTGCTATAATTTTGAAAGGCATCAACAAGATGATTCAAATTCCCTAAAACAGTTTCACCTTTTCTCCAAGACTCCAGAGTTTATGGCAATAGTCAACTCAGTGAGAAGAAAACTAGGAATGAGCAACAACCTGGCAGCAGGTTGGCAATTTCTTTCTTGACTTTCTTAATTATTGTTTTGATTCACTACAACATATAGTAACATTTACATATGTGTGTATTCGACCATAATGATAAACAGTTCATGTTTTTGCAAATAATTGTTTGAAACTTAAATAATGTATCTCAATACATTTTTAGATTGAAATTTAAGAATAGGCATTGACAGTGACATTTTAATAGTCATGCGATACCGTTGCCCTTTTTCTGGCCGGTTATGAAAATACCTTTACATGTAAATTAAGTCTTAATATATTTCACTTTTCGTTTTTACCAAGCTGATCTTTATTTGATAAATGAATGGTGTGCCTATGGGACATATATTTCAAACGACATGACCTGGTGTCAGCTCCTATCAGATGAGGACAGAGGTGTTCTTGAATATGGACAAGACATCTTGGTATAAAACTTTTACATTTCCTATATGATAAATTGAGGTATATCCACACGTTTTTAATGAGTTACAAGAGGGTAGATATCTATGAATGAAGACAACACGTGAAGTTAGTTGGTTAAGTTTAGTCATTTTTCTGACCATTGTTTTCCACCGAGTACAATCTTTTTTTGTGCCCCCCAATTTGGAGGAGTGGGGAGTGGTGGGCATTTAGATTTGCCCTCGTTATCTCCTCTTGTTATTTTTCTTCTAGTAGTCCGGGTCTTTGTATAACAAATGTATCAAAATTATTTTAAAACTTTATTATGTAAATGTAATTATGATTCTTTTTTATGTTTTAAATAGAGTGCGGTCATGCATGCCTTACTCGATCTACGCTTTGTCGTTAACAATGTGTTCCAGATACAATGTTTCCTTTTTTTAATTGGTTCGTCATACCTTTTCTTATCCACATTACTTTTGTGTGTCAATATTTTGTATTCTTAAATCATCAATTATGGTTATGTATGTTGTGTTCGGTTGTCATTCTTTAAGCGTATTTTTGTATTGCATTTTAATGACACTCTTTAATCAAAAGGCCCTGAATCGATTTATATATAAAAATAACACACTTTTTATCAACAGATACGTTTAACTAAAACTTGATAATTGTCGTAGTATAGAAATAAGTGTTTAAAACTTTTTACATGTTTTCAGTAAAACTTTTTACATGTTTTCAGAATTTTTATAGATACTCGTATGGACAGTCTATCAACAGTAGAATGATGTGTCCACTTCTCAAAGGTATCTTTAGAACAATGGACAGCACGATTAACACTTCAGTA